>NC_072428.2:106150530-106453560 GCF_028878055.3 Symphalangus syndactylus
TTGCAAATTAACCTATATATAGAATATTTTCCTTTACCCAAAACCTTCCCACCACATTACTAACAGCTTATTTATAATAGTTTCTTTTACATCCAGTACATCCTGCCTATCAAAAAAAATTACAAGACATACTAAAAGGCTAAAAAACATGGTTTGAAGAAGCAGAACAAGCATTATAACCAGACTCAGATATGGCAGGGAAGTTAAAATTATCAGACCAGGATGAATTTTTTAAAAACTATGATTAATATGCTAATAGATAATGTAGGCATCATGCAAGAGCAGATGGGCAATGCAAACAGGGAGATAAAAATTCCAAAGAAAAAAATGAAAAGGAATACAAAAAATCAAAAACACTGTAGTGAAATGAAGAATGCTTTTGATGAGTTTATTAATACATTGAAGATGACTGAGAAAAGGATCTCTGAGATTAAGGATTTCACAACAGGAAACTACAGAACTGAAAAGCAAAAAGAAAAAGGTTAAAAACAAAAAAGAATATCTAAGAACTGTGGGACAATGACAAAAGATGTAACATGTGCACAATGTGAAAACCCAAGGGAAGAGAAGGGAGAAAGAAACAGATACAATATTTAAAGCAATAATGACTTAGAATTTCTTCAATTAATATAACATACCAAACCACAGATCCAGGAAGCTCAGAGAACACCAAGCAGAATAAATGCCAAATGAAAACAAAACAAGAACAAAAACAATCTATACCTGGGCATAATATATTTGAAGCACAGAAAATCAAAGATAAAGAAAAAAACTCTGGAAAAAAAATCTGGAAGAAAAAGCACCCTACCCATAGAGAAGCAAAGATAAAAATTACATCTGACTCTCCCTTAGAAACCATGCAAGCAAGAAGAGAGGAATTAAATACTTAAGGGATTGAGGGGGAAAAAAACCCACCAACCTAGAATTCTGTACGTTGTGAAATTTCCCTTAAAAGGTAAAGGAGAAATAAAGACTTTCATAGACAAGCAAATATTGAGGAAATTTGTTTTCAGTAGCCCTGCCTTACAAGAAATGCTTTTAAAAATTCCTAGGAGGGAAAGAAAATAATGTAGGTCAAAAAATCAGACCTACATAGAGAGACAAAGAGCATCAGAAACAGAATAAATTAGGGTAAAATAAAATTGCTTATTTTCTTATTCTTCATTGATCTATATTAATGTATTTAAAATAATAAGGCAATCATGGGAGGAGGTTCCAAGATGGCCAAATAGGAACAGCTCCAGTCTACAACTCCCAGCGTGAGTGACGCAGAAGACAGGTGATTTCTGCATTTCCAACTGAGGTACCAGGTTCATCTCACTGGGGCTTGTCAGACAGTGGGTGCAGCCCACAGAGCATGAGCTGAAGCAGGGTGGGGTATCGCCTCACTCAGGAAGCACAAGGGGTCAGGGAATTCTTTTTCCTAGCCAAGGAAAGCCGTGACAGATGGTACCTGGAAAATCAGGACACTCCCACCCTAACACTGCGCTTTTCCAACGGTCTTAGCAAACAGCACACCAGGAGATTATATCCCGTGCCTGGCTCAGAGGGTCCCATGCCCACGGAGCCTCACTCACTGCTAGCACAGCAGTCTGAGATTGAACTGCAAGGCAGCAGCAAGCAAGGCTTGGGGTGGGCCGTCCACCATTACTGAAGCTTGAGTAGATAAACAAAGCTGCCGGGAAGCTCAAACGGGATGGAGCACACCGCAGCTCAAGGTGGCCTGCCTGCCTCTGTAGACTCCACCTCTGGGGGCAGGGCATAGCTGAACAAAAGTCAGCAGAAACATCTGCAGACTTAAACATCCCTGTCTGACAGCTTTGAAGAGAGTACTGGTTCTCCCAGCATGGAATCTAAGATCTGAGAACGGACAGACTGCCTCCTCAAGTGGGTCCCTGACCCCCAAGTAGCCTATCTGGCAGGCACCTCCTAGTAGGGGCTGACTGACACCTCATACAGCCAGGTGCCCCTCTGAGATAAAGCTACCAGAGGAAGGATCACGCAGCAACATTTTCCATTCTGCAATATTTGCTGTTCTGCAGCCTCTGCTGGTGATACCAAGGAAAACAGGGTCTGCAGTGGACCTCCAGCAAACTCCAACAGACCTGCAGCTAAGGGTCCTGACTATTAGAAGGAAAACAAACAAGAGAAAGGACATCCACACCAAAACCCCATCTGTATGCCACCATCATCAAAGACAACAGGTAGATAAATCCACAAAGATTGGGAGAAACCAGAGCAGAAAAGCTGAAAATTCTAAAAATCAGAGCGCCTCTTCTCCACCAAAGGAGCGCAGCTCCTCATCAGCAATGGAACAAACCTGGATGGAGAATGACTTTGACAAGTAGAGAGAAGGCTTCAAAAGATCGGTAATAACACAATTCTCTGAGCTAAAGGAGGATGTTCAAAACCATCACAAAAAGGCTAAAAACCTTGAAGAAAGATTAGATGAATGGCTAGCTAGAAAGAACAGTGTTGAGAAGACCTTAAAAGACCTGATGGAGCTGAAAACCATGGCACGAGAACTACGTGATGAATGCACAAACTTCAGTAGCTAATTTGATCAAGTGGAAGAAAGGGTATCAGTGATTGAAGATCAAATGAATGAAATGAAGCGAGAAGTTTAGAAAAAAGAGTAAAAAGAAATGAACAAAGCCTCCAAGAAATATGGGACTATGTGAAAAGACCAAATCTAAATCTGATTGGTGTACTTGAAAGTGATGGGGAGAAAGGAACCAAGTTGGAAAACACACTTCAGGATATTATCCAGGAGAACTTCCCCAACCTAGCAAGGCAGGCCAACATTCAAATTCAGGAAATACAGAGAACGCCGCAAAGATACTCCTCAAGAAGAGCAATTCTAAGACACATAATTGTCAGATTCACCAAAGTTGAAATGAAGGAAAAAATGTTAAGGGGAGCCAGAGAGAAAGGTCAGGTTACCCACAAAGGGAAGCCCATCAGACTAACAGCTGATCTCTTGGCAGAAACTCTACAAGCTAGAAGAGAGAGGGGCCAATACTCAAAATTCTTAAAGAAAAGAATTTTCAACCAAGAATTTCATATCCAGCCAAACTAAGCTTCAAAGTGAAGGAGAAATAAAATCCTTTACAGACAAGCAAATGCTGAAGATTTTGTCACCACCAGGTCTGCTTTACAAGAGCTCCTAAAGGAAGCACTAAACGTAGAAAGGAACAACCAGTACCAGCCACTGCAAGAACATGCCAAATTGTAAAGACCATTGAGGCTAGGAAGAAACAGCATCAACTAACGAGCAAAATAACCAGCTAACATCATAATGACAGGATCAAATTCACATATAACAACATTAACCTTAAATGTAAATGGGCTAAATGCTCCCATTAAAAGACACCGACTGGCAAATTGGATAAAGAGTCAAGACCCATCACTGTTCTATATTCAGGAGACCCATCTCATGTGCAGAGACACACATAGGCTCAAAATAAAGGGATGGAGGAAGATCTACCATGCAAATGGAAAACAAAAAAAGGCAGGGGTTGCAATCCTAGTCTCTGATAAAACAGACTTTAAACCAACAAAGATCAAAAGAGACAAAGAAGGCCATTACATAATGACAAAGGGATCAATTTAACAAGAAGAGCTAACTACCCTAAATATATATGCACCGAATACAAGAGCACCCAGATTCATAAAGCAAAGAGACTTAGACTCGACACAATAATAATGGGAGACTTTAACACCCCACTGTCAACATTAGACAGATCAATGAGACAGAAAGTTAACAAGGATATCCGGGAATTGAACTCAGCTCTGCATCAAGTGGACCTAATAGATATCTACAGAACTCTCCACCCTAAATCAACGAAATATACATTCTTCTCAGCACCACATTAACCTTATTCCAAAATTGACCACACATTAGAAGCAAAGCACTCCTCAGCAAATGTAAAACAACAGAAAATATAACAAACTGTCTCTCAGACCACAGGGCAATCAAACTAGAACTCAGGATTGAGAACCTCACTCAAAACCGCACAACTACATGGAAACTGAACAACCTGCTCCTGAATGACTACTGGGTACATAATGAAATGAAGGCAGAAATAAAGATGTTCTTTGAAACCAACTAGAACAAAGACACAACATACCAGAATCTCTGGGACACATTTAAAGCAGTGTGTAGAGGGAAATTTACAGCACTAAATGCCCACAAGAGAAAGCAGGAAAGATCTAAAATTGACACCCTAACATCACAATTAAAAGAACTAGAGAAGCAAGAGCAAACACATTCAAAAGTTAGCAGAAGGCAAGAAATAACTAAGATCAGAACAGAACTGAAGGAAATAGGGACACAAAAAACCCTTCAAAAAATCAATGAATCCAGGAGCTGGTGTTTTGAAAAGATCAACACAATTGATAGACCGCTAGCAAGACTATTACAGAAGAAAAGAGAGAAGAATCAAATAGATGCAATAAAAAATGATAAAGGGGATATCACCACTGATCCCACAGAAATACAAACTACCATCAGAGAATACTATAAACACTATGCAAATAAACTAGAAAATCTAGAAGAAATGGATAAATTCCTGGACACATACACCCTCCCAAGACTAAACCAGGAAGAAGTTGAATCCCTGAATAGGCCAGTAACAGGCTCTGAAATTGAGGCAATAATGAATAGCCTACCAACCAAAAAAAGTCCAGGACCAGACAGCTTCACAGACGAATTCTACCAGAGGTACAAAGAGGAGCTGGTACCATTCCTTCTGAAACTATTCCAATCAATAGAAAAAGAGAGAATCGTCCCTAACTCATTTTATGAGGCCAGCATCATCCTGATACCAAAGCCTGGCAGAGATACGACCAAAAAAGAGAATTTTAGACCAATATCCTTGATGAACATTGATGCAAAAATCCTCAGTAAAATACTGGCAAACCAAATCCAGCAGCACATCAAAAAGCTTATCCGCCATGATCAAGTGGGCTTCATCCCTGGGATGCAAGGCTGGTTCAACATATGCAAATCAATAAATGTAATCCAGCATATAAACAGAACCAAAGACAAAAACCACATGATTATCTCAATAGATGCAGAAAAGGCCTTTGATAACATTCAACACCCTTTCATGCTAAAAACTCAATAAACTAGGTATTTATGGAACGTATCTCAAAATAATTGATGGAACATACCTCAAAACAGCTGTTTATGACAAACCCACAGCCAATATCACACTGAATGGGCAAAAACTGGAAGCATTCCCTTTTGAAAACTGGCACAAGACAGGGATGCCCTCTCTCACCACCCCTTTTCAACATAGTGTTGGAAGTTCTGGCCAGGGCAACCAGGCAGAAGAAGGAAATAAACGGTATTCAGTTAGGAAAAGAGGAAGTCAAATTGTCCCTGTTTGCAGATGACATGATTTTATATTTAGAAAACCCCATCATCTCAGCCCAAAATCTCCTTAAGCTGATAAGCAACTTCAGCAAAGTCACAAGATACAAAATCAATGTGCAAAAATCACAAGCATTCTTATACACCAATAACAGACAAACAGAGAGCCAAACCATCAGTGAAATCCCATTCACAATTGCTTCAAAGAGAATAAAATACCTAGGAATCCAACTTACAAGGGTTGTGAAGGACCTCTTCAAGGAGAACTACAAACCAGTGCTCAACGAAATAAAAGAGGACACAAACAAATGGAAAAACATTCCATGCTCATGGATAGAAGAATCAATATCATGAAAATGGCCATACTGCCCAAGGTAATTTATAGATTCAATACCATCCCCGTCAAGCTACCAATGACTTTCTTCACAGAATTGGAAAAAACTACTTTAAAATTCATATGGAACCAAAAAAGAGCCCACATTGCCAAGACAACCCTAAGCCAAAAGAACAAAGTTGGAGGCATCACGCTATCTGACTTCAAACTATACTACAAGGCTACAGTAACCAAAACGGCATGGTACTGGTACCAAAACAGAGATATAGACAAATGGAACAGAACAGAGCCCTCAGAAATAATACCACACATCTACAACCATCTGACCATTGACAAAACTGACAAAAACCAGAAATGGGGAAAGGATTCCCTATTTAATAAATGGTGCTGGGAAAACTGGCTAGCCATATGTAGAAAGCTGAAACTGGATCCCTTCCTTACACCTTATACAAAAATTAATTCAAGATGGATTAAAGATTTACATGTTAGACCTAAAACCATAAAAAGCCTAGAAGAATACCTAGGCATTACCATTCAGAACATAGGCATGGGCAAGGACTTCATGTCTAAAACACCAAAAGCAATGGCAACAAAAGCCAAAATTGACAAATGGGATCTAATTAAACTAAAGAGCTTCTGCACAGCAAAAGAAACTACCATCAGAGTGAACAGGCAACCTACAAAATGGGAGAAAATTTTCGCAACCTACTCATCTGACAAAGGACTAATATCCAGAATCTACAATGAACTCAAACAAATGTACAAGAAAGAAACAAACAACTCCATCAAAAAGTGGGCAAAGGACATGAACAGACACTTCTCAAAAGAAGACATTTATGCAGCCAAAAAATACATGCAAAAATGCTCATCATCACTGGCCATCAGAGAAATGCAAATCAAAACCACAATGAGATACCATCTCACACCAGTTAGAATGGCCATCATTAAAAAGTCAGGAAATAACAGGTGCTGGAGAGGATGTGGAGAAATAGGAACACTTTTACACTGTTGGTGGGACTGTAAAATAGTTCAACCATTGTGGAGGACAGTGTGGTGATTCCTCAAGGCTCTAGAACTAGAAATACCATTTGACCCAGCCATCCCATTGCTGGGTATATACCCAAAGGATTATAAATCCTGCTGCTATAAAGACATATGCACATGTATGTTTATTGCAGCACTATTCACAATAGCAAAGACTTGGAACCAACCCAAACGTCCATCAATGATAGACTGGATTAAGAAAATGTGGCACATATACATCATGGAATACTATGCAGCCATAAAAAAGGATGAGTTCATGTCCTTTGTAGGGGCATGGATGAAGCTGGAAACCATCATTCTCAGCAAACTATCACAAGAACAAAAAACCAAACACTGCATGTTCTCACTCATAGGTGGGAATTGAAAAATAAGAACACTTGGACAGAGAAAGGGGAATATCACACACCAGGGCCTGTTGTGGGGTGGGGGTAGGGGGAGGGATAGCATTAGGAGATATACCTAATGTAAATGAAGAGTTAATGGGTGCCGCACACCAACACGGCACATGTATACATATGTAACAAACCTGTATGTTGTGCACATGTACCCTAGAACTTAAAGTATATTAAAAAACAAAAATAAAATAATAAGGCATTTGACCATGTATAGGTATGCTTATATAATAATTAAAATTAATGACAGCAATTATACAAGTGGCAAGAGGGAGAAATTAGGAATATTATTTGGTTGTTACAAGATATTTCCCAGAGGAGATGGGGGAAGATGGCCAAATAGAAACCTCCTGCAATCATCCTCCATGCAGGAACAACAAATTGAACAACTATCCACACAAAAAAACACCTTCATAATAACCAAAAATCAGGTGAGCAATCACAGTATCTTGTTTTAACTTCATATCACTGAGAGAGACACTGGAGAAGGTAGGAAAGACAGTCTTGAATTGCCAACATCTTCCCTCCCCCAACCCTGGCATGGCTCGGAGAGAGTATCTGTGCTCTTGGGGGAGAAAGAGTGCAGTGATTATGGAACTTTGCTTTGGAACTCAGTGCTGTCCTGACACAGTGGAAAGCAACATAGGGCAGAACACAGCTGGCACCCACAGAGGGAGCATTTAAACCAGCCCTACCTGGAGGGGAATTGTCCATTCCAGTGTTCAGAAGTTTAGTTCTTGCAAGTCTCAACACCGTGGGTAAAGCTCTCTGGGTTTCTGAATAAACTTGAAAGGCAGTTTAGGCCACAAAATCATCAATTCCCAAGCAAGTCCTGGTGCTGTGCTTAGCTTACAGCCAGTGGACTTGGGGAACATAAGACCTAGTGAGATACCAGTTGGGGTGGCAAAGGGAGTGCTTGTGCCACCTATCCCCCAACCTAAGGCAGCACAGCTCGCAGCATCAGGAAAGACTCTTTCCTTATGCTTGAGGAGGGGAGGGGAAAGAATAAGGAAGACTTTGTCTTGCAACATGGCTACCAGCTCAGCCTCAATAGGATAAGGAACAAGGCAGAGTCTTGAGGCCCTCATTGCAGAGCCTAGCTCATGGCCATTTCTAGATACATCCTGGGCCAGAAGGGAACCTACTTCATTGCAGGGAACGATCCAGTCATGGCAGGATCTTTAAAATGCTAATTAGACCCTGGGCCCTGAATAATCAGCAGTACTACCCAGGCAGTACTTGTGATGGGCCTTGAGTGAGACTCAGAGACATGCTGGCTTAGGTGTGATCCAACGTATTCCCAGCTATGGTGGGTTTGGGGAGAGACTCCTTCTGCTTGAGAAAAGGAGAGGGAAGAGTAAAGAAGACTTTGTCTTGCATCTTAAGTAAAAGCTAGCCACACTGGGGTAGAGCACCCAGTGAGCTCTTAGGGTCCTCAATTCCAGAACTTGTCTATCAGACAGCATTGCTGGACATTCTTTTGGCCAGAGGGAAGCCCACTGCACTAATGGGAGAGTCCTGGAGCTGGCAGCATTCACCAAAAGCTGACTGAAGAGACCTTGGGTCTTGAGTGAACGTTGGAAGTAACCAACCAGATAGTACTCACCACAGGCCTGGGGCAGTATTAGCTTTGGGAGAGTCCATAGCTTGTGAAAAGGAAAAGAAAGAGTGGGAAGGACTTTGTCTTGTGGATTGAGTGCCAGCTCAGCTGCAGTAGAAAAGAGAACCAGGTAGTTTCCTAAGGTTTTCAAATACAGTCCCTGGCTCCCAGCTGGTATCTCTGGACTAGCATGGGGAGGGGGATCTCATCACCCTGAGGGTGAGGACACAAGTCTGGCTGACTTTACTACCTGCTGATTGTAGGGAATTAGGGCCTTGAGAGAAACATAAACAGTAGTCAAGCAATTGTTACCATGGGCCTTGGGCAAAACCCAGTGCTGTGCTGGCTTCAGTTCTGACACAGCATAGTCCCATTGGTGGTGGCCAGAGGGGTGCTTGTGTCGCTCCTCCCCAAGATCCAGGTAGCTCAGCACACAGAGAGAGACTCCATTTGATTGAGAGAAGGTAAGGGAAAAGAACAAGAGTCCCTGCCAGACAACACAGAGAATTCTTCTGGATCTTATCTAAGACCACCAAAGTGGTACATGTATGAGTCTGCAAGAGCCACAGCATTACTAAGCTTTGGCTGCCTCCTAATGCAGGTACCACTGCAGTGACCAAGAACTTAGATTACAACATCCAAGTCCCTTTAAATACCTGGAATGCCTTCCCAAGATGGACAGGTACAAACCAGCCCAGACTGAAAAGAATAAAATGAATACCTAACTCTTCAATGCCCAGACACTAACAAACATCCATAAGCATAAAAACCTTACAGGAAAATATGACCTCACCAAATAAACTAAATAAGTCACCAGGAACAAATCTCGGAGAAACAGAGATATATGACCTTTCAGACAAAGAATTCAAACTAGATGTTTTGAGGAAATTCAATGAAATTCAAGACAAAATGGAGAAGCAATTCAGAATACTATCATGTAAATTTAACAAAGAGATTGAAATAATTTAAAGCAAAAATTCTGGAGGTTAAAAGTTCAATAGGCATGCTGAAGAACGCATCAGTCTCTTACCAGCAGAATTCATCAAGCAGAAGAAAGAATTATTGAACTTGAAGACAGAATATTTGAAAATACATGGTCAGAGGGGACAAAAGGAAAAAGAATAAAAAAGAATTAAGCATGCCTACAAGATCCACAAAATAACCTCCAAAGGGAAAATCTAAGAGTTATTGGCCTTAAAAAGGAGGTAGAGGAAGAGACAGGGATATAAAGTTTATTCAAGTGGGTAATAATACAGAACTTCCCAAGCCTAGAGAAAGATATCAATATTCAAGCACAAGAAGGTACTAAAACACCAAATAGATCTAACTCAAAGAAGGCTACCTCAAGACATTTAATAATCAAACTACCAAAGGTCAAGAATAAAGAAAGGATCCTAAAATGAGAAAAACAAAATTTTTATGCGATCAGTGATAAGTTGTCATCAGTTTAAAACAATGGGTTATAAGATGGTATTTGCCAGCCTCATGGTAATTCAAATGAAAAAACATTCAGCAGATACACAAGAAAGAAAAAGTAAGAAATTAAAACATACCACCAGAGAAAACTACCTTCTCTAAAAAGAAGATAGAAATAAAGGAAAGAAGGAAGAGAAGACCACATAACAAAGAGAAAAAAATAACAAAATGCAAGAGTAATTTCTTCCTTATTAATAATAACATTGAATGTAAATGGACTAAACTCTCCAATCAAAAAAACATAGAATGGCTGAATGGATAAGTAAAAAAAAAAAACATGCAACAATCTGTAGTCTATAAGAAACACACATTGGCTATAAAGATACACATAGAATGAAAAGAAAGGGATTGAAAAAGGTATTCTATGCAAATGGAAACCAAAAATAGCAAGAGTCATTATACTAATATCAGACGAAGTAGATTTCAAGAAAACAGGTGTAAAAGAGACAAAGAAGGTCATTATATAATGATAATATAGCCAATCAGTAAGAAGATATAACAATTATAAATATATATGCGTCCCAAAGCTAGAGCATCCAGATATATAAAAAAAAATTATTAGCCTAAAGAGAGAGAGCAACCCCAATGCAATAATAGCTAGAAACTTCAACACTCCACTTTCAGCATTGAACAGATCATCCACACAGAAAATCAATAAAGAAACATCAGACTTAATCTGAACTATAAGCCAAAGAAACCTAATAGATATTTACAGAACATTTCATTCAATGGCTGCAGTATACAGATTCTTCTCCTCAACACATTGATCATTCTCAAGGAGAGACCACATAACAAGTCTTAAAAATTCACATGTCTTAAAAATTTTTAAAATATTGATATCATGTCAAATATTTTCTCTGACCACAATGAAATAAAACTACAAATCAACAACAAAAGGAATCTTGGAAACTACACAAACACATGGAAATATAAAAATATGCTCCTGAATGACCAGTGGGTAAATTAAGAAATTAAGAAGGAAATTTAAAAATTTCTTGAAACAAATGATAATGAAAACACAATATACCAAAATGTATGAAATACAGTAAAAGCAGTACTAAGATGAAAGTTCATAGGAATAAGCACCTAAACGAGAAAAGTAGAAACATTTCAAATAAACAACCTAACAATGCATCTTAAAGAAATAGAAAAGCAAGAGAAAGTAAACCTCAAATTAGTGCAAGATCAGAACAGAAATAAATAAAGTTGAAATGAGAGAAACCATACAAAAGATCAACAAAATGAAAAGTTGTTTTCTTGAAAAGATAAACAAAATCAACAAACCTTTAGCCAGGCTAACTAAGAAAAAAGAAGAGAAGACACAAATAAATGAAATGAGAGATGAAAAAGGACACATTACAAGTGATATCACAGACATTCAAATGATTATTAGGGCTACTGTGATATGAGCAAGTATATGCCAATAAATTGGAAACATCTAGGAGAAATGGACAAATTCCTAGACATGTACAATGTACCAAGATTGAACCATGAAGAAATCCAAAATCTGAACAAATAATAAGTAGCAAGATCAAAGCCATAATAAGTCTCCTAGCCAAAAAAAAAAAAAAGTCGATGGCTTCGCTGCTTAATTTTACCAAACATTTAAAGAATTAATACCAATACTACTCAAACTTTCTGAAAAAGGAGGAGGGAAAACTTCTAAACCCATTCTACAAGATCAGTATTACCCTGATCTCAAAACCAGACAAAGACATATCAATAAAAGAAAACTACAGGCCACTATCCCCAATGAACATTGATGCAAAAATCCTCAACAAAATACTAGCAAACCAATTCAACAACACATTAAAAATATACTTCATTATGACCAAATGGGATTTATCCCAAGGATATAAAAAGATGGTCAAACATATGCAAAATAATGTGATACATCATATCAACAGAATGAAGAACATAAACCACATGATCATTTCAACTGATATGGAAAAAAGCATTTGATAATATTGAACACTTCAAGATAAAAACTCTCAAAAAACTGAATATAGAAGCAACTTACCTCAATACAATAAAAGCCACATAGGACAGACCCACAGATAATATCATACTGAGCAGGAAAAAACTGAAATCCTTTCCTCTCAGATCTGGAACACAAGGTGCCCACTTTCACCACTATTATTCAATACGGTACTGGAAGTCCTAGCTAGAGCAATCAGACAAGAGAAAGAAATAAATGGCATCCAAATTGGAAAGGAAGAAGTAAATTTATTTGTGTTTGCAGATTAAATGATCCTACATTTGGAAAAATCTAACGACTCCACACAAAAAAACTATTAGAACTGATAAATAAATTCAGTAAAGTTGCAGGATACAGAATCAGCATACGAATATCAGTAGCATTTCTAATTTCAATGTATGCCAACAGTGAACAATCTGAAAAAGAAATCAAGAAGTAATCCCATTTGCAACAGCTACAAATAAAATAAAATACCTAGGAATTAACCAAAGAAGTGAAAGATCTCAACAATGTAAACTATAAAACATTAATGCAAGAAATTGAAGAGGACACAAAAAAATGGGAAGATATTCCATGTTAATGATTTGGAAGAATCAATATTGTTAAAATGTCCATATTACCTAAATCTACAGATCCAATGCAATCCCTATCAAAATACCAATGACATTCTTCACAGAAATAGAAAAAAAAAAGAAAACAGTCCTAAAATTGATACGGAAACACAAAACACCCAGGATATCCAAAGCTATCCAGAGCAAAAATAACAAACTGGAGGAATCACATCACCTGACTTCAAATTATACTTCAGAGCTATAGTAAAAAAAACAGCATTGTACTGACACATAAACCAATGAAACAGAATAAAGAACCCAGAAACAAATCCATAAATGTAAAGTGAATTCATTTTAGACAAAGGTGCCAATAACACATATTGGGGAAATGATAGTCTCTTCAATAAATGATGCTGGGAAAATTAGATATTCATATACAGAAAAAAATGACAATATGACCCTATCTCTTACCATATACAAAAATCAAATCAAAATGGATTAAGACTTAAACCTATGAAACTACTGAAAAAAATTAACCAGATGCGGCAGTGTGTGCCTGTAGTGCCAGCGAATCGGGAGGCTGAGGCAGGAAAATTGCTTGAACCCTGGAGGCGGAAGTTGCAGTGAGCTGAGATCATGACACTGCACTCCAGCCTGGGTGACAGAGCGAGACTCAGTCTCAGGAAAAAAAAAAAGAAAAAAAAAAAAACATTGGGGAAACTCTCCAGGACATTGGACTGGGCAAATATTTTTTGAGTAATACCCCACAAGCACAGGCCACCAAAGCAAAAATGGACAAATGGGATCACATCAAGTTAAGAAGCTTCTGCACAGCAAAGGAAACAATCAACAAAGTGAAGAGACAACCCCATGAATGTGAGAAAATATCTGCAAACTAGTCATCTGACATGGGATTAATAAACAGAATATATAAGGAGCTCAAAAACTCTATAGAAAAAATCTAATAATTCAAATAAAAATGGGCAAAAGGTCCAAACAGACATTTCTCAAAAGAAGACATACAAACAGGTATATAAAAAGGTGCTCAACATCACTGATCATCAGAGAAATGCAAATCCCAAACTACAATGAGACATAATCTCACCCTAGTTAAAATGGCTTTTAATCCAAAAGACAGGTAATAACAAATGCTGGTGAGAATGTGGAGAAAAAAGAAGCCTTGTGCCCTCTTCATGGGAATGTAAGTTAGTACAACCACTATGGAGAAAAGTTTGGAGGCTTTTCAACCAACTAAAAATAGAGTCACCATATGATCCAGCAACCCCCTGCAAGGTATATACCCAAAAGAAAGGAAATCACTATATCAAAGAGATATCTGCACTCCCATGTTTACTCCAGCACTAATCACACCAGCTAAGATTTGGAAGCAACCTGAGGATCTATTAACATATGAATGGATGAAGAAAATGTGGTATATATACACAATGGAGTACTATTTAGCCATAAAAATGAATGAGATCCTGTCATTTGCAACAGCATGGACGGTGTTGGAAGTCATTTTGTTATGTGAAATAAGTCAGGCACAGAAAGACAATCTTCACATGTTCTCATTTATTTGTGGGAGTTAAAAATTAAAATAATTGAACTCATTGAGCTATGTAATAGAACAATGGTTGCCTGAGGCTAGGAAGAGTGGGGGGGTACTGGAGATGGTTAATGGATACCAACATATCATTAGATATAATGAATAAGATCTAGTGTTTTATGGCACAACAGGGTGACTATGGTCAACAATAATTTATTGTACATTTAAAAATAAAGAGTATAATTGGATTGTTTGTAACACAAGGATAAATGCTTGAGGTGATAGATACCCAATTTACCCTCATGTGATTATTATTCATTTTATGCTTATATCAAAATATTTTATGTACCTCATAAATATACACCTGCTACATACTCACAAACATTAAAAATTTAAAAAAGAAAGTAGACTTGGATTAGTTGTAAATGTATATTGCAAACTCTAGGGCAACCACTAAATTTTCTTTTAAAGTATAGTATAACTGACATGTTAAGAAAGAAGAGCAAATGAAATCATATAAAATGCTCAACTAAAACCACAAAAGGCAAAAAAAGAGTGGGAGACAAAAATAGGAGCAAGAACAAGGGTAACAAATAGAAAATAGTAGCACATAGAATAGATATTAATCCAAATAAATTAATAACCACTTTTAACATCAATGGACATCAATGATTTAAATGCATCAACTAAAAGACAGATAACAAGAAATCTACTTTAGATGGAATGACACATATATAAATTGAAAGTAGGGCTAGGCTGGGCCAGCACCCTTCAGCCTCACACTCTTCTCTCACATTACCATTTTTTAACTTTAAATTAAAAAAAAAAATAAATAAGTAAAAGTAAATGGATGGAAAGATATTTATTATGGTAACAGTAATCAAGGAAAAGCAAGAATTACTATGTTAACTTTAGACAGAGCAGGCCTCACAGCAAGGTAAGTTATTAGGGATAAAGAGGGCCATTAGATGATTTAAAAAAAAAATCAATATTCTAAAAAACATAACAATCCTTAATATTTATATGCCCAAAAACAGAAGGTCAAAACACATGATCCAAAAACACATAGAACAGCAAGGAGATAGAAATGAGTCCACTATTACAGTTGGATACTTCCACACACTTCTGTCAGAAATGATTGAATCCAGCAGGCAGAAAATCAGTATAGAGATAGTTAAAGACAACAAAAGTATCGATCAAACAGACATAATTAATATATAATAGACTATTTACCACCAACAACAGGATACACATTTTTCTCAAGCTCTCATGGAATGTGTACCAAGATAGACCACATTCCGAAACATAAAAGACACTATACAAATTAAAAAAAAAAAAACAAATCATACAACATCTGCACTCAGATAATTGAGTTAAGCTACAAATCAATAACAAAAAGATAGCTAAAAAAACCCTCAAAATATTTGGAGATTAAACCACACACTTTTACATTACATAAGTGAAAGAAGAAATCTCAAAGAAAGTTTTAAAATACTTTGAGTTAACTAAAAATAAAAACACAACATTCTAAAATTTGTGAGCTGCAATGAAAACAGTGCTTAGAGAAAAATTAATGGCATTTTATGTACATGTTAAAAGAAAAATCTAAAATTTAAAACCTGAGCTTCCAACTTAGGAAACAAGAAAAAGAAGAAAAAATCAAATCCAGAGTAAGTAGAAGAAAAGGAATAATAACAACTAAAGCAGAAATCAATAAAGCTGAAAACAGGAAATCAATAGAGAAAGTCAACTAAACCTAAATTTGATTTTTTGAAAAGATCAATAAAATTAATAAGCCTCTACCTAAGAAAGTTAACTAAAAATGAGGGAGGACACAAATTATTATCAAAAATAAAAGAATAAATATCTATACAGATCCTATGAACATTAAAGGGGTAATAAGTGAATACTATGAACAACTCTATGTTCACTATAATGAGGAATACATATCTTTATGCATTTGTCCAAACCCATAGAATGTACAATGCCAAGAGTGACCTCTAATGTAAACTATGGTCTTTGGGTGATAGTGAAGTGTCAATGTAGGTCCATCAGTATTCACAAATGAACCACTCTGGTGAGGGTTATTGATAAAACAGAAGGGTATGCATGTGTCAGGCAGGGTGTATGTGGAAAATCTCAGTACCTTCTGCTCAATTTTGCTATGAATCTAAAACTTCCCTAAAAAATAAAGTCCAGTATTAAAATAATGCTTAGATCCATTAACCAAAGAACCAGGGGCAGTATGCTTAATGAGTAAACCAAAATTTTTAAGAAAAATTAGAATCACACAAATTCATGCAAGTACAATGAAGATAATAGTTGGTAAGGAAGAGAAAAAGCCATCTCCTGGTTGGAAAAAAAAAACCATAATCATAGGGAGATCAATATTACTGATATGATTTGGCTGTGTCCCCACCCAAATCTCATCTTGAATTCCCACGCGTTGTGGGAGGGACCTGGTGGGAAGTAACTGAATCATGGAGGCAGGTCTTTCCCATGTTGTTCTCATGATAGTGGATAAGTCTAATGAGATCTGATGGTTTCATAAGGGGGAGATTCCCTGCACAAGTTCTATTCTCTTGTCTGCTGCCACGTGAGACATGCCTTTCACCTTCCACTATGATTGTGAGGCCTCCCCAGCCATGCAAAACTGTAAGTTGATAAAACCTCTTTCTTTTGCAAATTGCCCAGTCTGAGGTATGTCTTTATCAGCAGCATGAAAATGGACTAATAAAGTGAATTGGTACCAGTAAAGTGGGACACTGCTGAAAAGATACCCAAAAATGTGGAAGCGACTTTGGAACTGGGTGACAGGCATAGGCAGAACAGTTTGGAGGGCTCAGAAGAAGACAGGAAAATGTGGGAAAGTTTGGAACTTCCTAGAGACTTGTTGAATGGCTCTGACCAAAAGCCTGAGAGTGATATGAATAATAAGGTCCAGGATGAGGTGGTTTCGGAGATGAGGAACTTGTTGGGAACTGGAGCAAAGGCAACTCTTATAACGTTTTAGCAAAGAGACTGGCAGCATTTTGCCCCTGCCCTAGAGATTTGTGGAACTTTGAACTTGAGAGAGATGACAGGGTATCTGGTGGAAGAAATTTCTAAGCAGCAAAGCATTCAAGAGGTGAATTGGGTGCTGTTAAAGGCATTCAGTTTTATAAGGGAAACAGAGCATAAAAGTTTGGAAAATTTGCAGCCTGACAATGCAATAGAAAAGTAAATGCCATTTTCTAAGAAGAAATCCAAGTGGGCTGTAGAAATTTGCATAACTAATGAGGAGCTGAATGTTAATCACCAAGACAATGGGGAAAATGTTTCCAGGGCCTGCCAGGAACCTTTGAAGCAGGCTCTCCTGTCACAAGCTCAAAGGTTTCTGAGGAAAAAATGGTTTCCTGGGCCGGGCCCAGGGTCCCCATTGCTGTATGCAACCTAGAAATTTGGTGTCCTGTGTCCCAGCTGCTCCAGCTGTGACTAAAAGGGGCCAAGGTACAGCTAGGGCTGTTGCTTCAGAGGGTGGAAGCCCCAAGCCTTGGCAGCTTCCATGAGGTGTTGAGCCTATGGTGCACAGAAGTCAAGAATTGAGGTTTGAGAACCTCTGCCTCGATTTCAGAGGACGTATGGAAATGCCTGAATGCCCAGGAAGAAATTTGCTGCAGGGCAGGGCCCTCATAGAGAACCTCTGCAAGGGCAGTACAGAAGGGAAATGTGGGGTCAGAGCCTCCACAGAGAATCCCTACTGGAGCACTGCTTAGTGGAGCTGTGAGAAGAGGGCCACCATCTTCCAAACCCCAGAATGGTAGATCCACCAACAGCTTGCACCGTGCACCTCGAAAAGCTTCAGACACTCAACACCAGCCCATGAAAGCAGCCAGGAGAGGGGCTACATTCTGCAAAGCAACAGGGGTGGAGCTGCCCAAGACCATGAGAATCCACCACTTGTATCTGTGTGACCTGGATGTGAGACATGGAATCAAAGGAGGTCATTTTGGAAATTTAAGGATTGACTGCCCTGCCAGATTTCAGATTTGCATAGGGACAAACTTTTTTTGGCCAGTTTCTCCCATTTGGAATGGCTGTATTTACCCAATGCCTGCACCCTCACTGTATCTAGGAAGTAACTAACTTGCTTTTGATTTTACAGGCCCATAGGTGAAGGGACTTGGCTTGTTTAAGATGGGACTTTGGACGTTTGAGTTAATGCTGAAATGGGTTAAGACTTTGGGGGACTGTTGGAAAGTCATGACTGGCTTTGAAATATGAAGACATGAGATTTGGGAGGGATGAGGGGCAGAATGATATGATTTGGCTGTGTCCCCACCCAAATCTTATCTTGAATTCCCACACGTTGTGGGAGGAACCTGGTGGGAGGTAATTGAATCATGGGGCAGGTCTTTCCTATGCTGTTCTCATGATAGTAAGTCTCATGAGATCTGATGGTATCATAAGGGAGAGTTTCTCTGCACAAGCTCTCTTGTCTGCCACCATGTGAGACGTGTCTTTCACCTTCTGCCATGATTGTGAGGCCTCCCCAGCCATGTGGAACTGTAAGTCGATTAAACCTCTTTCTTTTGTAAATTTCCCAGTGTTGAGTGTGTAATTATCAGCAGCATGAGAATGGACCAATACAATTACATATACAAAATATATGTATCTACGGTTTTACCTTTTTGTGTTTTTCTATCATTTTTTTAGACAGGAAATTAATGCAGGAGTTCTGACTACTGAGAGAACTGATAGAGATACATGGGAAAGCAGCCTAGGCCATAGAAAAAAGTCAGATATCACTCTCCGATAATAGCAGGTAAACCAACATAAAGATGATTTTAGGATATTTGGTATCTGATTTGACATCCCCAAGTTTGTATCAGTCTCAGAGGGTTCAACTCTACAAATCACCAAAGATTTAGTCAGAAATTAATTAAGGTTAACTAAATGTTATTAACTTACCTATTTGCGTTTGAATTTTAAAATCTCCTGGTAGTGGGGAGAGTTGTGGAATAATGTGGGCCAGCCAAGTAATGCTGGCTAGAAAGCCTCTTCATGCCCCTACATGGAGATATGCTTATTTTTACAAAATTGTTTACAAATTATGCTCCTAAATACATGACTTATTCCCACAATTTACTTTCTAGTGTTCTACGCTGTAGTCTTTTGACTTAGTTCTTGTATGTGTTTCAGATCCTGCTAGGTGAATAACAATAGAGACAGCATATTGTATAAGAAATTTAAAAAACAAGTGGGCAGTTGCACCAAAAAATTTTGAAGGATGCCATCAACCCCATGATTCTCTATTGTATAAAATTGTCTACTTGCATCATATCTCCTTAAATATTGTGATAATATCATACAAATGCTTTTAAATGTAATCCATTTTTATGTAGGCTTATAGTCATTTTAGCTTCTTTTAAAATGTTATCTTTCTATACAGAAAGCATACAATAATGGTAAAAGCCCTCAGCTAATTCTTTCAACATTCACTCAGCAAACATTTAATGAGAGTTTGTGCTTTGTTAAAGCCAGTCCCAAGAGAAATTGATTCCTCTCCAGAAAGCAGGGCTGTGACCTATATGTCACCACCCACCTGGAGACCACTTATCTAAACTGAGGGCAAAGAACCTGGGAGGAGATGAATCCGCTTCTTGGGTACTGGCCTTTTGAAACTCAAAACTAAAAAGTGATGGCAAACATCAGACAAGCAATTATCTCAATAACAAGATTTTTTATCACTATTATTATGACTAGCCAATCAAATTACCAAAGCAAACATGGGTGCCTACCTAATAAGCCTGTTTAAATCATCAGCAAGAATATGACCAGAAATATTTATAGGCAGAAATAGATTTATTCTACGTAATTACCTGGTGATAATAAATAAAAACATACACAACATCACCAAATACATCACATGCATGCACATAGGCACATACACATATCAAAAAGCAAGACCATTCCATTCACTATAATATGACAGCCCTTATTTAATTTTGTTAATTTCATACTAAGCTTGAATTTAATAAATGAACTAAAACTTTGGGCTTCACAAGTGAGTAATAGGTAACTATTAATTATGTTCTTGGTATCAGAGGTATATAAGAGGAAATCTATTTTGGGGGGCTTATGAAACTACTACCTCCTAGGTACCAACTCATAAAAGCCACATGACATTTGTTAATGTTCTGCAGTAAAGATTAATAACTCATTTCTTCAAATCTTTCTTTCCTCACAGCAGTCTGTGGATATGATATACCCATAAATCTCATCTTGACTAAAACTTAAATTATACAGTCGAGCTTGTCTGACTGAGATATAACTACTGAACTAAAGTAGAGCCCGGTTCATCAAAAGTTTTACTTAGGTTTCTGAATAACTGTCAGCATATTTCAGCTGAGTATTATATAATCCAAAGCTATTTAATGGATAATAATATAAAATGTGATTGTAACATATTCCTTCAGTCCCAATCATTTGAATTTGGATAATTCCAGTGGTGTGTCTTTGAGAAAAGATCCACACTTAAAAGACTAAAAAGACATGAATATTATTAAGCAGAGTTTTTCTAATTCAATAGTGTTCTAGCAGTAAAATTCTTGCACTCGATGAACACTTGAATTTGGTCTATAAAATCTAAGCTTCCCTTACAATTTCATCTACCTCCATTTATACATGCATTGATTTGTTTTGTTTATAATAGTTTCTCAGTAAAATTACCATGTTATACTTTTAAAATAAATAAAACAAATACCAGCAATAACCATAGTTTGCTTAGGCTGATCCATTTTTTAAGAGTATGAGTAATTTTTTAAGACATAAACTTGAATTAAGACAGAGACTGTCAACTTCATTTTGGCCTCAAAACAATACAACAGCAATGTACATATTAAAGTCAACTGTTCCCATCATCAATAACCAAAACAAGTTAACGTGAAACACTCAGAAAATGTAAGCAATGATATTTAAAATACACTTGACATTGTGCTCACAGTTTAGCATTAATTGAATCTGCAAATATTTTTGAGTGTCTACTACATATAATGTTTCATATGACTGCAACGGACTCTGGAGATATAATGAAACAAAACAGATATAACCCACTCTTCAAAGAATTCACAGTATATTAGGGGAGATAAATATTTAAACATATAACTATAACACAATGTGGCAAACCCTTGAAAGTAAAAGATGTCATAAAACAAAGCAGAAACTAGATAAAATAGGAACAAGTCATTCAAATGAAAGTCAGTTCTTGCTAGTAATTTCACTGATTGATTCATTTAACAAATATATGCATGCCTATATACGATAGGCACTTGAGTGGGCAGAGTGGTAGGCACAGTCAAACATGGTCTCTCTCCTCATGTAGCTTATGGGCAGGTGGAAAAGACAGATTTTAATCAATCACACAAATGACTATAAATGGTTAAGTGCTATAAATGATAGGATGGAGAAATGCACATGACTTTGAGCACCTAGGAAAAGGACATTATCTACACAGAGGTCAGGGAAGACTTCCCTAAGGATGGGATGATAGGGCTCAAATAGGATGCGTGAACAGGAAGTAACTACATCAAGAGTATAGTAAAAAGCATTTCGGAGAGATGGAGCAGTATATTTAAAGATCCTGTGGTGAAAGGAAGCAAGGTGAGAAAAACACACTGAAAGGATAATGGAGCTAGAGCAGAAAAATGAGGACATGGTCCGAAGGGGCTGTAGAGGCTAGTAGGGCCAGCCCATGCAATCCTTTAGGTATATAAAGGTGTCTTATTTTCTTTAATAAAGGGAGGGGCAAATAAAATTTAGTCAGATAAATGCTGAAGAGTAAATGAGGGAGTCCAAGAAAGAAAAAAGCATTACTTGAATGAGGGTCATGTGGTGAGAGTAAAGTGATGTGGAGACAAATAGCTGGATTCAAGAGATGTTTAGAAATAGATTAAGGAATGACACCTGAGTTCCTGGCTTAAGTAACTGAATGGATAGTGATGTCCTTTACTGAGAAGACTGGTGTTCAGGAAAGAACAGAGAATCATGAATTTGGTTTTAAACATATTGAATTTTTGAAGCCTTGAAGATGTCCAGGAGGGGAAATGAAATAGGTAGCTAGATGTATGTGTCTGGAACTTGGAAGTGATGTATGGTCCATTATAATTTACATGACATCCACACTTAAGTGACAGGTGAGATGGACACTGAAGGAAGAACTTACTTAGAAGACAAGAAGGCTTAGAACTAAATATGATGGTTTCCTAACTTCTAATTACATATAGGAAAATCTATTCTGATATTAAACTTTATTTTCCCCCTTCTCCTTATTGAATTTTTTTGCACGTTTTGCAAGATTGTTGTTTAAAGTCTGTGTGTGTTATGCTGTCAGGTAAGTTATCCTTAATTAAATAATTATTAGTTTGCCCTATTTCAGAAATTAGGCGTTCAACCCTTTGATATAGATATACCTTTATTTTCCTAATCCAACACTATTATAACTTTCATATTAGCAGTCCTCAACCCCTTATCTGCAGCTCTAAAATCCAAAAAGCTCTGAAAACCAGAAGGATTTTTTAAATTGGCACAAGCCCATTAGGTGATAAAATCATCCAGGAAATAAAGTAAGGCTATTAACAGTCTTTCTTTATTCCAGTTAGAGTAAATACTCATATGCTTTGCTGCAGATGTATTAATATGTTAGATTATGGGATGCTGCCTTAGGCCCTTCTGGGGGTGTCAAGTAATAAATAATGTTGCACCACATTACTTTTCTAAATCTAAAATATTGAGAACTCTGAAACACATCTAACCCTAGGATTTTGGATAACACATTTTGCACCTCTTTTTGCTTATTGAGTAAATACCACGTGGAAAAGACTATCCTGCATGATTTGAATATATATTATCTCATTTAATTTCATGACCTCATAAGGTGTCATGATATCATAAAACTCAAATAGGTCTCCACAGTTATTTTTTAAGACTTCCCTGTATATAAAATTGTTTATTCTTTTTATTAATTATAGTATATCAAAAATTAAAATTCAAATTGATTGTATGCTATCTATTGAAGAAATAGTATGAAGAACTGTCCTTTCCAATTCAACAAACGAACTGAATGAATGAAATATATATTCTTTTAATAAGAATTAATTGTCCAGGTATTAACAATATTATATGGTTATATTACTAAGCATATTTATATTTAGAACTTACGGATTGATGTGGTTTTGACAATTGCCCCTCCAATCTCATGCTGAAACGTGACCTCCAGTGTTGGAGGAGGACCTAGTGGGAGGTGTTTTGGTCAGGGAGTGGATCCCTCATCAATGGCTTGGTGCTATTCTCCTGGCAATGAGTGAGTTCTCACTAGATCACTTCACGACAGAGCTAGTTGTTTAAAAGAGCTTGGAAACTCCTTCTCTCTCTCTTTCTCTCTCTTGCCATGTGACACACCTGCTCCCTCTTCCCCTTCTTGTAAGCTCCCTGCAGCCTCAGCCAAAGCAGGTGCTGGCACTATGCTTCTTGTATGATCTGCAGAACCATGAGCCAAAATAAACCTCTTTTCTTCATAAATGACCCAGCCTTAGGTATTCCTTTATAGAAATGCAAATTAGACTCACACATAACTGTATTTAAATAAGTTAATATTACAGTTTATATGCTTTTTAGAAGCTTAAGGCCGTCTACAATTCAATAGTTTCCTGTAAAGGTGGAAATGTACAAGTTAATTACTTCAACTAGATTCAGTAAAATTTCTTTAAATTTCTATTCAAAAAAGTTTATCTGATTGCACTAGAGCTTAAACATTAATATTTATTAAGAAGGTTTTTATAAAGCAAAAGACATTTTGCTTCAGAAATCAACAATTGTGTTTAGATGATGTTTTACACTTCACAGTTACTTTTAAGTTAAAACAAAGCTCTCATGTCATGCTTAAATGTACTGTTTTTCATCCTCGGTATAGTGACCTTTTGATACCATTTTCATTATGAAGTTGTGAATGTTCTTTCAAGGATGCAGAGAATAAAGGAGAAACAAGACTGATTTCTTTAAAAGGTCATATTTCAAATATCTGGAAAGTCATCAATGCACTTTTCAAAAAAATCTACATGCTATAAAATAGATCTGAAGCCATAAATGGGAACATCCGGGATAAAAACCCAAAACTTACTACAGTGTTTGCCATCTCTTATAAAATTCTGTTGCAAACATACTATATTTACTGTTGTATTATATCCTAATGCTGGATATGGAATATCAATGTATTTTCAGCCTATTCAGATATTAAAAAATTAATTCATTGGCTACAAAATATAGTTGAATTTATACCAAAGAAACTTATACATTTTCATAAGAATAAAAGGATTATACAGGTTTATTTCTGAAAAAAAAAAAACCAAACAATTCAAATGGTCTTATACTATCTTAGGCTGGAAAACTTTTTATATCCTTATTTTATGGGTTGATATATGATCATCAATTAATGAAGTCATTTTTATCATAATAAAATGTCATGATTAGAACTGCAGTATTCTAGTCTAACCATTTTCTAAAGAATATGATTGGGGAATTTTAGGTAGTTAAATATTAAAATAATCTAATTGAAAATGAGACTTCTAGATTATTCATTTTGATTGACAAACTGCAGAAAATGGGTTTCTTTCCTAAGTACATTTCTATCACTCAATTTTGGTAGATAAAACCAGTATTTCTGAGTAAAAGGTAAAATATACCTTGTCTTTGTTTTACTTAACTAATAAATGCAATTATTCTTGAATTTTTGTGTTTTAAATGCACCTGTTATTATGGCATCTACATCAATCAAATTCCTCAAGTAATGTGCTTCTGTGTAGGAAAGGTGTTCAGTTACATGGTTGTCATAGCTGCATTTTCTCCTTGTAACTAAACAACAATGTTCTTTGGAATTAAAGAAGCACACTTTTGATTTAAATTATTTATAGTTATGAAAAGAACATTAAAATGGAGCAGCAATTCTTTGAGAAGACTGATCACAGGACCTCATTGACTAACTGAAAGCCTCAGAATGCAAAACAATAGCCACAGTCATGAGGTGAGCATTCCAATGACTTAACCTGTACTTCCATTTCATCTATTAAAAAATACTGGACCTCAGATGAATTATCAGATTTGTTCACAATCACACAAGCAACAAGTGAACTAAATTGCATGTATTTTGATTGCAATAGGGCATTCTTTCAACTGTAAGTTCCTTATTATCAGTTAATAAGTATAATGAATTTTAAAACCAGTCCTCATAACTAGGGAAAAAATGTGTTCTATATAAATAAACACATATGAATCAACTGACCTCACTTTCTGGTAGAAAAATCATTTGAAGTTGCTTTCCAAATATAGGTGGAACTTGATGTAGTCACTCATGACTTTTTGTTGTGTCTTGTGTTTCACTTTGTTTTGTAATCACCATATGCTGCAAGATCTGGGTTCTTCATACAGTACAGGACAATGTTACAATTGAAATCTACCATCAGAAAATATTAACTTTAGATGAGTGTTTTATTTCTTTTAGGTGCTTTTCTTCCACTTTAGTCTCTAGATTATGTAATAAAAAATACACTGAAGAGACCCAGCCTTCTTCTCCAGGATAAATATTAGTTTCTTGAGACCATCTTTACTGTTATCTTAATGTTTGATTTCCTGAAAAACCTCTAACTCCCTTTCACAAGAAAGAAGAATGAACAAGGAGAGAGGGAGGAGGAGGCAGAAAATAATATTATTTTCAGCTTGGCTTCTCCTGCATAAATATCATGATTATGCTATTTAGTATCTGTAAACTACTTTCTTTGAGAGATAATTTTAAGAAATGAACAAGTGCATGTAAAATGTTGGAAAGAACTAAAATAATAGAAAATTTCTTTGTAAGATTTTTCCTTTGTGTCAAATACTTTTGAGAGATACAGAGAAAATAAAAATGCTAGATAATGTTGTAGCTTTGGAATATATGGAAAATATTTTACTGTAACTTCATAGAGGAGAACCCAAAATTCTGTTTTACATACTAATTTGAGCTTACAAATCAACTTAAAAATAGAAAAAAAATTCATTGAAAATTTACAAATTAAAACAAAAATATTTTTGAAAATATATGTGTTTTAGCCTTTTTAATCTTTTTTCCAGTTACTTGCAATTTATCTGTAGCAGGTAAAATAATACCTCCCCACCAAAGATGTCCACATCTTACCCTAGAACCTGTGGATAAGTAAATTTATATTATACAAGGAGTTTTGTATGTGTGATTAAATTACAGACCTTGAGATGGATAGATTATCCTGGATTATTGTGCATGGCCTAATATAATCTCAAGGGTTCTGATAAGAGGATGACAGGAGGACCAGAATCAAACAGAAGGTGTGACTGTGGAAGTAGGTATCAGAGTGATGTGGAGCATTGAATCAGTGTGGGCAGCCTCTAGACGCTGGAAAAGGCAGGCAAGCACATATTTCTCTAGAGCCTCCAACAAGGATCTAAACCCTCCTGATACTTTGATTTTAGCCCAGTGAAACGCATTTCAAACTTCTGTTCTCTAGAACTGTAAGGTAATAAATTTGCATTGTTTTAACCACTAAGTTTGTAGTAATTTTGTTACAGCAGCAATAGAAAACTAATATATACTTATTATATATCATTATCAATATTATATTTATAATATAATTATAAATTATTAGAATTATAACATATAATTCTGAGTTTTATTTTTCTCATTCTTATAGCACCTGAAATTTTGCTGATGGCTTCTAACAAACACGTTTCCTGGAAATGCTGGTGCCATGGTATTTCCCCATCATAACTGAAGTAACTTGAGGAAAATTCTGACAAAGTTCAGTTTCCTAAATCTAACGCCTTTAATCAATCCCTCAATGTTATTAAATGCTCTAGTAGTAGAAGTTATAAAGGAAAAAAGTTATCTCTTTTTCTCCCTTTCTTTCTCAGCATGATCTGAAGAAAGTGTAGATGAGAACAAATTACAATAGAAAATAAAGCAGAAGCTATCCATAAGGAAGTACAAGCACTACCGTAAGCTTTGTTCTTAAAGCCCCGATGACACACTTGAGGCTTTTAGTAGGATAATAATGTGATCAATTAGCATTTCAGAAATATCCCTCAGGCAATAATATAAAGGGGGAGTTATTGAAAGACCTTACTGGGTAAAAGGACAAAAAAAAAGAAGATTCGTGAGCCAAATATTACCGATAATATATAGGAATTAAAGGAAAATGTGTATAAGACTTCTGATTGATTTATACATCATGATGAAGGGAAAGGAAGATTCACTTATTATGCATTCATATGAAATGGGAAATAGTGAAGAAGATGGCACCAAAATAAGGGATAAAAGTGAAAGCAAAATGTTGAAGGAAGGAAGGAGAACTCAGTATTGGGCTTAATGAAATGAGAGCCTGTGGAACATGTAAGGGGAAGTTCTAGTTCACAGCTAAGACGTGCAGATTTAGAGACACAAACTTGGTGGCCAGTTTAGAAGCCACTGCATCAGGGTTTTAGATAAAGTCATTCAGGATGAAGAATTAGAATTAGAAGGACAGAATGTTAAGTAAAGGACTTGAGGAACATCAGTATCCAAGGGGTAAGCGAGACTAAAAGAATCTCAAAAAAGTATTACACAAGGAAAGTCAAGACAGAACACTATCACAAAGCTAATGTAGGATAGAGTTTCAAGAAAAAAGTGGTTAACAAAATCAAATGCCTCAGGGATGAGAGAAGAGAAGGAGCAGAAGATATCCCCAGCAGGCTGAGAAATAACTGGGTCACTGGCAACTCTCAGGGGAATTAGTTCAGGGACTTGGCGAGAACAGAAATCAGCCTGCAGGAATTAGAGGAACTTTGTGAACTGTCAGTGAGGAGACCTCAGGGCTCAGACTAGGCACCTTCTCCTCTCTCTCCACATTCTTCCCATGGAGGATCTCATCGGTGCTCATGGTATTAAATACGACCTATATGCTAATAACTCCCAAATTTGCATTTCTGTTCCCTATCTCTGTGTGAGGATGGAAGCTCAAATGCAGTGACTTGAACAGTGAATTGGAGGTGCCACAGGTACAGCACTAGGCACCTCCTCCTCCCTCTATTCACTTTCTATGTGAATGACACCCCCTACCCCCACAGATAAAATACTATGTACATGCTAATATAACAAATTCCAAAGTTATGTTTCTGCTCTGGAATTTTCACATTTTTTTCTAGGAGGCCCAGCTATGTAGTATATATAATATATTGTATATTGAATATATATAGTTATAGTATATACATACAGTATATAATATTCTATATGTACATAGTACATCTTATATAAGACACCCAGCTTTATATATGATATACTATCTGTATTATATACTACTATGCACTATATCTATCTACCTGTCTCTCTATATAATCACAAACATCTCAAAATTTAAAATTTGTATGTCCCAAGCACTTATTATTATTTCTCCTAAAACCTGCTCCTCCTTAGTCTTGTCCAGTTCAGAAACTAGATAGACTTCCTTTATTCCTTCATTTTCCTTACCCCCAACATACAACTCCACCATCCACTCTAACCTGCAACTATCTCTCAAATAGAACGATCCTTGCCTCTGCTACCAGAGCTCTAGTCCAAGCCACCATCATTGTATATTGTGAATCCTTCATCACTAATCTTCCAGTTTCCTCCAACCCTCTCCAACTATTCTTCTTACAGCCTTCAATATGTACTTTTAAAATCACAGAACGGATTACCTGTTCTCCCATCTAAAATCTTTCAGTTGCCTTCCATGTTTTTGTGTTGGTTTGTTTGTTTAGACGGAGTCTCGCTCTGTCACCCAGGCTGGCGTGCAGTGGCACGATCTCCACTCACTGCAACCTCCGCCTCCCGGGTTCAAGTGATTCTCCTGCCTCAGCTTCCCGAGTAGCTGGGACTACAGGCACGCACCACTGCGCCTGGCTAATTTTTGTAATTTTAGTAGAGATGGAGTTTCACCATATTGGCCAGGCTGGTCTCAAACTCCTGACCTCGTGATCTGCCCACCTCGGCCTCCCAAAGTGCTGGGATTACAGGCATGAGCCACCACACCCGGCGCTTTCCATTTTATCTGGAATGAAATCCAGCTTCCGTACCATGACCTTCATGTTGAATAGGTGATCACCCAACTATCTATCCAACTTCTTCCTATACCACTCTCTCTCTCCTATGCCTACTGTGGTCTAGCCATAGTGGACTTTTACAGTTACTGCAATAAGACAAACACTATCCCCCAGTAGAGCTTCCAAATATGCTTTTCCCTACTGCCTGGAATGCTCTTTCTTGGGTTCTATGAAGGCATGGCTTCTCTCTTTTCGGGAATAGGTTACAGTGTCTTCTAACCACTGTTTAAATAGGTCCTTCCCTAATATATTTTTATTTCTGAACTCTCATAGTATTGGCATTTTGTAATTAGTTATTCATTTTTTTTAATGTATTACCTGCCCTACTGACTACATTCTAAGCTGCTTTAGGACAAGCAATTTGTCTCTCTTTATTTATTATTGGACATCCAGTGTTGGCACAGTGTTTGGCAAATATTAGGTTCTTAATAAATATTTATTAAATGAACAAACCAGTGGATGAGGAAAAAAGCCAATAATAATAATATAATAACGACCACATATTAAGTGCTTATATATGTCAAGACCTATTGCACATGTTTTACATGTATTAATCTTTTAATCTCCCCAACAGCCCTATGAGGTAGGAACTATTACTATCCCATTTCAGTGATGAGTTTACTAAGATAAAGAGAAGTTAAGTAATATGCCAAAGGACGCATAGCTAGTAGAGCCAGGATTTGAATGCAGGAAGTCTGATTCCAGAGTTCATACTCTTCACCTGCTTTAAAGATTTCAGAATGCCTGATCATAATCAGAAAGAGAAATCTTGGGGACTTCAGTTATTACAGATGGCTCCAGGGTTAATGGATGAAGGTGAGTGTGTGTGTGTTTATAAATGGAGAAACTTTACCAACTTTATATGCACAGGCTAACATGTTACTGGAGAGAAGTAGAAGATACAAGCAAGAAAGGGCGACTAAGTAAGTGACTGAAAAAACAGGTGTAAATGAGACCTAACACAAGGAACCTAGCTTTGGGAGGATCATTCTTTTTCTGTGAAAGAGGAGAAAAATAGAGTTGAGGCTGATAAAGACATTTTAGATTTCTGGGGAGGAAGTTGAAGATTTTAAGTTTTTATTAGATTTTCTCAATAAAGTCATAGGCAAATTTATCTATTGAGTGTATGGGGAGAAATGATGAAGTATGAGGTTGAATGAGAGAAGTTAAATGTACCAAATATACTAAATGGAATGGAAGATAATGGGCTGAAACAATGCCAGCTGGATAAGGCAGGGGCCCCAACTGAGATGGAAGACCACTCACTGGTTTGTAAAAGCAAGAATCTGCATGTTGTTGTGGGACTATCTTCCACCACAGCAGTCTGGAGGCTGAGCTAATAGGCTGCACTGGTCATGGATGGTTAGGTAAAACAGAACAACAGGGCAAGAAGTGACTCTAATTAAGAGAACTGATTTAATCATCACCAGAAAAGGTAAAGGCTGGATGTGGAAGGGAGCAATGGCCAGGCCAAAGAGTGAGGAAAAAAAATAGCCAATGGATTAGGAGACTCCATCAGACCAAAGAGAATGTATAGAGAGTGAGAGAGCAAGAGAGCTGGAAAGCTGAGAGCTATGGTCCAGCCAAAAACATTGGATCACTCTGAAAGCTCCTGGGCCTAGGAAACAAGGCACCCCTCAATCTACCCTTGTTAACTTTTACAACAATTTCATCTTTCCCTTCAATTGCTCATTAACTCTCTAAAGGAATGACTCAACATTCTCGTAAGTGTCCGTGCTTGTATATTCTATCATAAAAGATTTATTGGTAAACTTGTCCACCAACCATACTTCCTCTTCTCAATGGGAAATTATTCCCAAAGGTTGCAGCATCCAACATGGTTTTAGTCCTCTTTCTTAAGGCTTATAGACTATCTTACAATGACAAAATGGCAGCCATCTTCTTAACTTTAAGCATAATGTTTTCATCAGACTAAATAAAAAATCATTGATGTATTGCACAGAAAATTTGGTTTCTAAATGTTTCCATCATTTAATAACTTTCACCATTGGTGACACATTTATGTGAGTGTTCTCTATTATTGAAACTGAATATTTTAATACATATCCACAAGATTATAAAATAAGCAGACAACTGGAATAGAATCCAAAGACAACAGTGAAAAGAACAAATAAGACACCCGTACAGTATTTTGCTATTTACAGAGCACTTTCTTAACCATTGGCTTATCTAATCCCTTCTATAATCTCTTATCTGATCCCTTATGATTAGGATTCCTTATTTGATGCATTTTATTGATGAGCTAACTAAGGCTCAGAAAGATTAAGCAACTTGTGTGCTAACTTCAATAACTTGCTTAATCTAAAAATCAAACCAAGTCTACTTCTATTCTGGTGAACTCTTCAATTTTAAAAAATATATTAATAATAATGATAGCATAAATTGCTAATAATTACTGAAAGTTTGCTGTGTGTCAGGCATGTTATTTAGAGCTCTGCTTGCCTTGCTTCATTTAATCCTCACAGCAAGCCAGTGAGGTGAGCCACCTTATTCTCTACATACTACATAATGCCTGAGAAAGTGGGGCCAGAGGATAGGTTAAGGACTTCTGAAGCAAAGCAATAATTCAAATCCACACTCACTACTCACTACTGAGTCTTTGTTCCTAATCATTTAGTAATTATGAAAACAGAGCTTTTGCCTTTCAAATTAACATTTTTTTTCTAAATGAGAATACCTCGTGCAGAGGAGGGAGCAATCCAATAGGCTCTGTGAGTTGCTGGTAGGGAGATAAATTTGGACAGTACATTTTTATAGCTTAAGAAAATAGTTCTGAATGTGTAAAAGATTTGAAGCATCAGGATGATCGCTGAAACATTATTAATAATGATTCTATAATGTAAATAACATACAAAATTTAAATATATACCCCAGTGTTCTCCCTATAGCATTCTTTAAACTGTGGGATTGGATTTAGTTCTCTCTTTTATTCAGGTCAAAGGGCTTTTTTGCTAAAAACAATCATAATATAATTAGAAAGCATAAACCTGCAAAGCAAAGCTAACATGTTTCCTTTCCTTGTCATAATCACACAACAAAAATTTTAAATAGAATACATAAAGTGACTCTAAGAGAAAATATTACTGCTTAGCAATTTTAAGAAAAGTGTCATTATTTTAAAGTTATTACTGACACTGTAGCCCTAAAATCTATCTAATCGTACCGTTGGATTTTTTTTTAAGTACAGGAGATAGTATCCAAGACCTGAACATTTAGAAAACATATTCACAGGAAAAGTTAAAATTTTAGGCAAATTAAGGAGCAGCACATGAATAAGACTTTCAAACAATAACAGGATCTTTCAAACTATCAATATGAATACATTAGAATATTCAGCCAACATAAAACAGACTTTATAAAAATGTGCTTACAACAGACAATAACCTCATTATGTTCTCCTCATAAAATCCAACACTATAATAGGAGAATAAATCATTCCTTCCATCCTTATGGTGTTATTTTTGTCTTGCCCAAACCTGGGAACTTATATGAAAGCAAATTTTCTAAAGGAACATAAAAATTGATATATAAAAGCATTTCCTTTTAAAAAGCCATGCAAATAATAATTCCAACCAAATTCTCTTTCCTCTCATAAAAGGTTTTGTTTGGGATTTGTTTTTGTTTTCTTTCATAGCTTCTTCTTAAAAAGAACTACCATTAAAGGCAAGGTCAACTTTGCTTACCACAAGTTACAAATGACTGAATTGGTAACCCAATATCTGAGAAGTCATTTGCTGTTATATATCTATTATCAGTGCTTCAGAAGAGTAAGAGGATAATGCCTTATTAGGACTTGGCCACATTAGGGTAGAGTTTCAAACTTCTTGAACTCTGTATGTGCACAGGGGAAAAATGTGATGGTATTGTAGCCTATAAATACATTGTCAGCTCTAGCAAGCAATGAGACATCTCACTCCAGAAAGTCAAATGCTGCAATGTGTCACTTTCAAACTTCTCTCACTGGTCCCAAGAAAATAGGTATAGATTGCAAATACAGTTATTTAAAGTAGATTCTGGTATACAGACACCCACGTCCTCCAAAGTTAAATTTTCCAGTTAAACTGTCTCCAGTCAATCTGACCACTTCAACCTGACAGGCAAGCCAGTCAAATAAGCAGTCAGTGGGCCAAAATCTGTCAAAATGGTTTTCTTAACTGGTGATTACTTTTTGACTGACTTGAGCAGTCAAGTTAATCAGAACAGTCAAACCAGGTTTCCAACGTATACAGTTTTAGCTCTTCCTGTTTTAGTAGGTGTGCCCTGTTTATATATTTGAAGGGAGATTTATTAAGTCATATTGTTTAAGAAAAACAAGTCAAGAAAGTTGTGAGCAACTAGTTTGACAATAAGGGCTCCCCCCAGAGTTGGTCCTCAGATTCAGCACTGGGGAGAACACGCTTATCGGCCCTGCCTGAGAGCTATGAAAGGCGCAAGGGGAAGCGGTGGCCAGGAGAAAAGCACTGTGGAAGTACTCGTGTACCCACCTCTTGATATGTCCTGGTTAGAGGTCTGAGACATGTGTCTCACCATATTTTTGGAGATTTATAAAAAGACACTTAGAAAGAACTCAGTGGATGGTTTGATGACATTGATGCCATTGTTGACAGCGGTTTTCCATTCTTAAATAGCCATTTTTGTCAAGAGAAAGAGAAATTTTAAGAATCCCCTTAACTTAAAAATGAGGGTGAGCGCAATTTAATTTCTCAGCTTTCACAAATGACAACCTTGAAATGCAGTCTAATGTGTGTTAAAAAGCATTGTTTGAGCAGCATTTAAGATTGCAGATTTTGGAATTAGCCCATCTAGTTTCAAACCTGGGCTCCCACTGACAAGCTATATGTCTTGGAGCCACATATTTCCTTCCCTGGATGTCAAGTAGCCTTATCTTTATAACGAATAAAATTAAACCACTCAATTCTCAGAGTTATTTTGATTACTAAGTGATTAAATGTTAGTAAAATACTTTCAACAGGGCAGGGTAAGGAACACTAGCTATGTAGAGGCATGGCCCAGTTCAAGTTCACTATAACTATGAGAGCATCTTGTTCAAATACAGTATTTTGTAATGTACTCGACTTCTTTTTTACTGGTCTCTTATGTTTAAGTTTTGCTTTAATTAATAGTTTTATCTTTAATATGTTCATAATTTATTTAAAAGCAGCACTAAAAAGCATAAAGGCTAAAGTTGCCAGGTTACCATTCTATACAGGCATTGAACTGTATACTTTACCCTCCCTTTCTCATTTAATAACCATGAAACCCCGTGAGGTAGATCAGGTTTACAAATGAAGATATTGAGTTTCAATCAAATTATATGACCTGTCTGTGATCAAACAGCTGATTATGGCAGAGCTGGTTTCAAAATTAAAATGTAACCAGCTTGCTTTAAAATATACTAAGAGCCCGTAATATAACAAATACCTAACTAACAATAACAAATTTCTGGTTCTTCCAGCAAAAAAAAAAAAAAAAAAAAAAGAGTGGTTTATATTGTAAGTTCATGATTCCTAAAGAGAGACACTTGTCTATTAAGCCTCTGAAGTTATTGTAAGTAAATCATAAGAACTAGAATTATTCAGCACTTATCTATCACATCCAGAAACCAATCTTATTTCCACTTTCTGCAGTGCCACTTTGGATTTCAAAACAATAAAACAAAATATCTGAAAGATAAGACTCATGTATTCCAAAGTACTTAGAGGTATACAAGAATTCAAAGACTGATTAATTCAGCAAATAAAGATAGAATGTCTTGTTACTTGAAAATGGTTCAAGCATCAGTTAGTATCCCGAAAACTGAGAAATTATTGTGACATCAAACTGATTTCATAGTGTTTTCTTCAGTGATTTTTTGGTCATTGGTAGAGATAGAACTCTTTTCCAATATTGTGCAAAAAAACTAAAGACTCTGAAGAAGCATGAATGAATTGAACCTCTGGAAAGAATTTAGGCTTCCCGCTAAAACTCACCCTCAGAGGGTGTAATCCAACATACAGCATGAACATCTCAAGAGACTTGCCCTAGGTCAGTTCATCTCTCTGTGATGCCATATCCTCTAGATGGAAATAAAAACAGTGAACTCTTTTAAATGTGCCCTATGGTCTGATTAAAGATTGAAAAGGGCTCAAAAAATCCACAGCACTCCCAGGGAAAAATGCTAAATATCATTATCATTATTACACCAAATGCCATAATTTGGTCTCCTCAGATTCCCTTTTCATGTAGATTCCATCACACTCTGACTTTTGACTTTTTGCCTCTCTGACCAAATCTCCAATGACAAAGCAAAGGGAAATGTTGAGGCAATTAGTGGGAAATGGAAGCAATTAATTCCCTTTCTTAGTGGAGACCTGGCCTCTGTGAACCAGTTTAACCAAAAATAATCAATGACCTTTCTCTGACCAAACTGAAGCAAATCTACTTGATATTTGTCACTGGTTATCCATCTACTGCTTCGACATTAATGAGTCTCTTCACTTTGCCCCTTTCTTTTACGAAATAGAGCCATCTTTTCTGGTCCCATGTTACCTCTGCAACTACTATTTTTGCAAATCTAATACAGTCAAAGGCCTCATTATCCATGTGTAAGCCTAGCAACCATTTTTAGCAAAACCATGGTTTCTGATTTTCTTCTACCCTTCTCCCTTGAACTGTTTCCCTTTCTCTGCTATAGAGATGCGAGCTTGTTCAAAATGAATGAAAGAGAACAACAAAGACAAAGTTTAAATTTAAAAGGGTCCTAGAAAAGACTGTATAATCCATCTGGGCCTAAACAGCATCCAGACCTAGATCTAAGTCTTTGGCCAATCATTGCTCACTGTTCAGCTTTCACCATGGGAAATTTACTTATCCTTCACAAATCTCACTTTTCTTTTCTGAACATTGGAGACAACATTACTTGCCCCAAGTGTCTTGTCAGACTCAAATTAGATGATACATGCAAAGCCTTTAGCACATAAGGAGATCCTAATCAATGTTTCCCATTACCACCTGTTTCAAAGAAGAGGAGACTATTTCATAAAATATACTGGTTTTGATACTCAATACAACTCTTCTAAAATGATTGCTACTCGAGCAATTGTACTCAGCATTCAGGGTCTCTCTTTTATCCCCCTGTTAAGAAGAGTACTTCATGTTTTAGCTTATCCATTTATTTTATACATTATTTCCATCTCCTATCATATTCCAGAATATCTTTGCTTGCTATTTTGTTTTAGCTTATCCATTTATTTTATACATTTTTTCCATCTCCTATCATATTCCAGAATATCTTTGCTTGCTATTTTGTTGTTGTTGTTGTTGCTGCTATGGTTTTGTTTGTTTCATCTTTAGACAAACACCCCTTAAGCAACTGTTCATCAGCTGTCATATATCTCACTAAGTGTGGTCCATTAGGCCTGAATCCAAGTGAATTTAGAGACAGCTCGGTATAACCAGTGTTTCATATAAAAACAAATGGAGATGCAAATGAATTGGCAATACATTTTGAGAAAATATGGAACACTAGAGATGTCCTGTGAAGAAAAGGCAAATTAACAGTTACTTCTCAAATTATGCAAGGAGCTGCTTTTTTCTCTATTTCATTTTGTTCTAAAAAGCTCTGTCCTAAGGCAGACTTCCCTGAGGCTGTTTGAATAGGAGAGAATATTAACGAAAACAAGACCAGACGTATGAGACATTGGTCCATTGTTATGTTCTGTACTCTGAAAACCTTTCAGAAATGTGGGATCAAGGGCCTCAAAGGAAAAAGGACAGAGGTCCTTCCTTTGCACTCTGAACTACATTTCCAATCTCAGAGCTCCTATATCCAACCCAAGTTTGATTTCTCAGGAGCAAATTCAGAGGTGCTCTTCAGGTGCAAGAGACCTAGATTTAAGCACCACCAGACACTTCAACCTTCACCCTCAGGCCCAGCCCCAGCCTTTCACTCTCCACAATAGATATTAATTCAATGTGAAATCTTCAGGAAATACACACACACACACACACAGACTTATTCATAGTCACATGTCAAGTTGGTAGCAAGCTAAAAATGCTGAACTTCTGACTTCCCATTTCACAGTGTGTTCTATCAAACCAAGCAACCACAAAGAAATCACTGGATCACTTGTAAATATTTGCTCAGTCCACTGGTTTGCTAATCCATGTTCAGTTTAAGTGAGAATTGCTACAGTAAAAAATGTAGTAGTACATCACCTTCAATTTTCTCATGAAGTACATTCTACCATCTTTTCAGCCTCTCTGTTCTTGCCAAAGGTACAATTATTTTGAAGGTATTACCCATAGTCACCACATACAGTCATTTTTGCTCTCTTAAATTGGATACAGAAACACTCTATCAACAAAAATTTAAAACTAATAACTCCAGTCTTTCACCCTCTAATGTGTCTTCCAAATGGCCAGAGCTGGAGAACATAAAACTAAACATAATCAAAATATGCTAAAACATAATCAAATCAAGCTCCTCCTCTGGGTAAACCCAACAACTCTTAAAAGCATAGCTGTTCATGGTCTGCCCCCCACCTTAACTCTTCAGCCCCACTTCATGTTATTTCATGCAATGGTTCCACTTCTCATCAAAGACCCCTGAATATGCTGTGCTTTTCACAACTCTGCACACTCTAGTCTTTCAATCCACTGGACCTTTTGGCCCAATGCCTTCGCCTGCCTAAAGAATAGCTAATTCATTTTAAAGATATGCTTCTGCCATCTTCTCTTTGAACCCTTTCCAGATTGGCAGATAATTCATATATACTTTTATTGTAACATTTGTCTCTGTAATTAATTGTTGAAATGCCTGAACTGCTCACTGGCAGGTACCATACCTTATCCATCTTAGCATCCTCAGAACCTAGTACTGCACCAGGTACACTCCTCCTCTACTTATACACCTCCATCTTAACTAACTTTACATAGATATTAATTAAATCACTGAATGAGGTAAAATCACATATTCTCTTTCTTCTCCAGAAAATGGTGTCATCAGTCATGTCACTGGGCAGATTCATCCACTGGCTTATTCCTACTCTAAGAGTGGATATGCTCAGAGTTTTTCAAACACTATTAGAAGGGCTAATAGAGAAAAATGGTTGTTTGCAACAAAAGCAATAGATGTTTTAAAATTTGAAAGCAATGACAAAGTAAAGAAGGTTGAATATGCCTACAGAAAAATCTTTAACAGTAGGTGCAATTCTGATGAAAAGAGCAGATCATCCATCACATAAAAATTGCCTTGCACATGTGAAGGACAATCATAAGCTATAGAAGAGGAAAAGTGATTGGCTAAGTGGGGAGAAACACTGGAGAGTATTACTAAAATATCAGATGCCTCTTAGCCAAATGTTAAGAAGAAGCCTAGAATTTTACCAGAATTTAAAGTCTGGGGGTGAAAATGCTGCTGACAAACTTTCTTTTGCAGATCTCAGATAGTTCAGTAGGTTCAAATCCATTTGAGTCTGCACAGGGTCAAAGGGAACAGAGTGTAAACATATTAGCCCCTGAGAAGTTCTCTGCAGACATTGGCAGGGATAAATACCTGTCTATAGACAGATTGTCAATAATACAGTAGGTACTAGTCTAGATTTTGGGAGCGTGGGGAAAGATGCTGCATAGAATGAGTGCTGCAAGTGGAAAAGAAGATATAGCCAAACATTTGATTGAACAGATAGAAAGTCCAGGCTTGGCAGGGTGTGGTGGCTCATGCCTGTAATCCTAGCATTTTGAGAGGCCAAAGCAACCACTTGAGTCCAGGGGTTTGAGACCAGCCTGGGCAACATGGCGAGACCCCCATCTCTACAAAAAAATACAAAAAAAAAAAAAAAAAAGAAATTAGCTGAACATTATGGTGCATGCCTGTAGTACCAGCTACTCTGGGAGGTTGAGGCGGGAGGCTCTTTTGAGCCTCGGAGGTCAAGGCTGCAGTGGGTCCTGATCAAGCCACTACACTAAAGCCTGGGTGACAGAGTGAGACCCTGTCTCAAAAAAATTTTTTTTTAAATGTGCAGACTCACATTCTTACTTGGGTGGAAATACATCTAAGGAAGCTGAGCACTGGAAACATGTTTGTGCAAGAAAGAATAAAGAAGGGAATAAAGGGAGGTATAAAAGAAGTCTCTGGCTCAGTGGCAAACTGAGAAAGAATGTTTCAAGAAGAGAGACAATGTGAAAATACTCTTCCATGGTAACTCTTAGGAATGAACATTAGAAGGCATGAGAATCCTTATTAAAACTCCACCTCTATGTCCTAGACTCTCCTTTCAATTACTTTTTTTAGATCTATTTTCAAATTCTCACCTATTCTTTCAAACCTGAAAAGAGAAAAGAGAAACAGAAACCTAATGGGTCTTTAAGATCATTAGGCTCAACTTCCCTCTATTTCCTGAGGGCAACTGAAAAACTGGGAACAAGGGCTTTCTCTCCTTGACCAATCCATTCTTAAACCTGGTCACCTGAGGAGATTCTACATCTCTATCTTACCATTTCACTTTTTCAATTATACGGATTCTCCCAATTTTCCTAACATTTAACATAAGCTACCTCTAATATTCTTCTATTCTTCTTTATTTATTGGTGTGTAAATGGCCAAGACTTTTCATGCTCCAATAAATACAATTTAATGGAATCACAAAACCATCTATCATCAGCTAAATTCTCATAGGCAAAGTATTGTCTACCAAATTTTTATAAATCTCCAAACACCTACAACACAATTCTACATATTTCTCTAATTAGCTGGCATTCACAATTCTATACAATAAGGAATATTTGTGTAAATTAGTTTCTTGCTATTTGTTTTTCTTTTCCTACAAGACTACTGTTAACCTCTCTTCATAGGTGATGACTTTGGGGATGATTGTCATTCCTACTGCTCTATGCCTCCCAGACTCTTGTTAGTAAACACCCCCAGTAAAATCTGTGCAGAAACCATGCTTTGCACTATGCATGTGTTTTATTTTGTTGACAAATAGTTCAAAATAGCAATCTATTTGTAAACCCCACCTTTCTGGATCTGCTATCACTCCATATCATAATCCAGTATTTTTTACTGTAAGAGCTTTCATCTCCATGAAGAATCTGGAATGTCTAATTGACATCAGATAGCTTTATTTGTACAATGATTTATAAAAGATTAAGTGATTGCTTTTCCCAATAGCAAAGACTTGGAATCAACCCAAATGTCCAACAACGATAGACTGGATTAAGAAAATGTGGCACATATACACCATGGAATGCTATGCAGCCATAAAAAATGATGAGTTCGTGTCCTTTGTAGGGACATGGATGAAACTGGAAATCATCATTCTCAGTAAACTATCGCAAGGTCAAAAAACCAAACACTGCATGTTCTCACTCATAGGTGGGAACTGAACAATGAGAACACATGGACACAGCAAGGGGAACATCACACTTCGGGGACTGTTGTGGGATGGGGGGAGGGGGGAGGGATAGCATTAGGAGATACACCTAATGCTAAATGACAAGTTAATGAGTGCAGCACACCAACATGGCACATGGATACATATGTAACAAACCTGCACATTGAGCACATGTACCCTAAAACTTAAAAGTACAATAATAAAAAAAAATTTAAAAAAAGATTAAGTGATTGCTTTTCCACTATTATGGAAAATATCTTATCAATAGCCATAATGATTCCATTTGAGTTATATTTCAGTATTTTATCTAAAACCATTGTGTAAGAATATTTTGTTTCTTTCAGTTTCTTCTTTCCTTATTTCTCCTTTGTGACTATTCAAACCACTGTTTTCAAAACTATTTTTACTTCCACTGTATAAGTTAGTAGTATTTCTGAAAATTTCACTATGCTACAAATTTGTACCCTATTTAAATGTCTTGTAATTATTTTGGGCTATCTAGAACTTACAACAAACCTTATGCCACAGTCGTTAAAATTAAACTGACTTTCAAGAAACATTTTTCAGCTTGTTTCATTTTTGACATGAGCTCCAAGTTTCAGTTCAACAAAATGTACTACACTGAACTATTCTACTGTTTTGGAATAAAATTGAAAACTTAAAACAAAAAAGTAATAATAACCCAAACCAAAGAAATAGACATGAAAATTATATGTATTCCATTTGTTTTAGAGCTAAAAAAAAAGATTTTTTAAAAAAACTTCTTAAAAGGAGATCTTAAAGTTTAGCCTACTTAAGGTAGCTTCCATCAAAAAGTAAAAGATTTAACATAAATTTAAAAGATACTTGAAAGTGCATTGCTATACTCAAGATTCATCTAAAATAGAAGTGAAGCAGAATTGTCTGAATAATGTTGATAATAAACTGCGTACCTTGTTTCACTTTGCTTTGCTGACAGACTTTCTGAATAGGAAAGAATCATGAAGGTTATTTTACACTCTTATAGTTAAATGAAATTTCTTATAAATAATTAACTATCTAAAATGAATCTGAAATTACCTCAGGTTTCTCTTTCACTTAAAATGCATATTCCCAATGAAATATTCTGAGACAATATTGAAAGTATGGAGTTATAACTTATATAAATATATATGAAATTATATATATTGTAATTTATATAAGCAAATGTATATATACAGCATATATATATGTATGTACATGTGTATAAATATCTTCATATGTATCTTAATCAAAGTTTCTACTACAATTCTTTTAATTATTACAATTGAAAACTATTACTTTAAAAAAGTTATTGCTGGGAGGCCAACACGGGCAGATCATGACGTCAGGAGTTCAAAACAAGCCTGGCCAACATGGTGAAACCACGTCTCTACAAAAGATACAAAAAAAAAAAAAAATTAGCCAGGTGTGGTGGCGCATGCCTGTAATCCCAGCTACTTGGGAGGCTGAGGCAGGAGAATCACTTCAACCTGGGAGGCGGACGTTGCAGTGAGCAGAGATCACGCCATTGCACTCCAGCCTGGGTGACAGGGTGAGACTCTGTCTCAAAAAAAGTTTATTGCATTGGGATACTTGACATCTTCTACACAAGCTATTTAGATCCACATCTACATAAAAATAAGAAGTAATTTTTAGTCCTGGAAAAAGAATATATACTAATATACTATCTGGTACTATTTTGCTATAAATAGAGCTCATATTTTCTTACCTTTAAAAGCCAATAAAATAGATATTGCTCGAATGTAAACAGAAATTAATATTTACTCATAAAATAACATATATAAGAGGCAATAAAATAAGTCATGTTCCAATTTAGTAAATATCTGAAAATATTAAACTGGAAGAATAAATCACTTTGGTTATCATGAACTAAAACAGTGATTTCCAAATCTTGGTTGAAATAAGACATTAATAGAGTTTCAGACATATTTTCCCTAAATAATAGCAAATCACAGCTTGACTACTCAGATATCCTGATACCTAGTTATCATAAAAGATGAAATTATAATTATAAGCAAGCCACACATATCAAAATAAGACAAGTATTGATTAGTTTGTCTTCCTAGTTTGTTTAAAGTACAGAAAATTAACCTGCCAGTTTAGTTACCTACCAGCAATGACTGGATTTTATCAGTGTTGTCATCTCTACAAACAGCACCAAATTATAATCCCTCTTCCCATAACATAAGCACCATGACAGAAGAGACAACCAAAGTAAACGATCTAGCCGTGAGTAATGAATACTTTGGGCTGGTTGGAATCCACTTAGTTGAGGAAAGAGAAAAGAGAAGTGGCTCATTAGGGCATTTCCTGAACTCTGCTTGGAATTTCAGTTAAGGAAGAAGAAATGACACAGCAGTTTCAAGTTAAGACGACTTCCTTTCTTTATCTGAAATATGCCACTAATTTGAGAAAGAGCACTCCTATAAAACTACTCCACAATACTGTGGCCACAGTAAAAGCTCTTGTTGGTCCCATTGTGGCTCCATAATTAACAATTCTTACAAGAATATACACAAGCAATACATGGTTGTCATCAAAATGGACTGAGATCCTACATTTATTGCAACATGTTATGCTTCACAATGAACATTTCTTCAACAAATTGACCTGCATCATTTTTTTTTTCAATTTTAGGAATTGCACATTTGTTTAGGGCATTAATAGATTTTGAGTTTTTGTTTAAGGCCATTGCATTTTCCATATTTTCTATAATCACATTTTTCTTACATATGATTTTACTCCTAAAGTGACTGCAGGATAATTTTTATCTTGTCCAAGAATATTTTATCTTCCCATGTAGATTAAAAATACACAGTTCAGCTTATGAGATTTCTTTGTCTTATTACATCCCAATTTCATTTGTATTTTTAAGGGACATGAATATAGGATACTCACTGCCTTTACCAATGAAACTGATAAAGAGGTCTAATTTCATGCATTAGGTATCTCAGGAACTTAAAATGGAAAGATACAACTTTGTTCCCACCCTGTAATTCACACTGTGAAACTCTGAATTCATTCTTGTAACAGTTACATGACTTTCTTGTCTTACCTATATTTTTAAAAATATATACAAAGCAAGGCATTTATGCAAGCTACTGAAGTTTAATGTGAAGGTTACATTCAGATTTCTCTTGCCTTTGTGATCTAAAAATTGTGCAATAAATTGATATTTGTGTTTGTCAAGAAGTGGAGATTAGATGAAAATATTTCAGCACTATATCTTCTGTAAGAACTTCAAAGCTATTAAGTAAAAAATTGTTCTGTCACTATCAATAGCATATTTTTGAGTCACCTTACCTTTTCTGGTTGTTTTATCATACATCTAAATCTCCTAAGGTGATTGGAAATAGTAAATAATTAAGTGTAAAATCAACTTATTTAGATTAGTATTAGAAATAAACAACACTCATATCAGAAACATTGCGAGAAAAGGAAATATTTGGGATTTTAACTCATTAGAAAATACTTTAGATTGAATTAGAGTTTAATACATTTGTATGATACAATGTGTTTAACATATTTAATATATTTGTATAAAATACATTTGTGAGCTTCAGAAGGTAAATTTTAAAGCCGTATTACTATGTGGGCTTCAAAAGTTGGAAACATGCACACAGATACATATTCACACCTGAAAGAATAAGCATCTATTTGTTAATATCAGTTATTTCTTAATGGTGGCATAATCGGGTCGTTATTTTTTTTTACATTTTTATCTATTGCTCCTATATTTTATATAAAGTGTGGCAATTCCTCTATCTAAAACCACAAATACCATTCAACCCGGCAATCCCATTACTGGGTATATGCCCAAATGAATATAAATCAATCTATTATAAAGACACATGCACACATATGTTCACTGCAGCACTATTCACAGAGGAAAGACATGGAATCAACCTAAATGCCCATCAATGGTAGACTGGATAAAGAAAATGTGGTACATACACAACATAGAATACTATACAGTCATAAAAATGAATGAGATCATGTCCTCTGCAGGAACATGGATGGAACTGGAGGCCATTATCATTAGGAAATTAATGCAGGAACAGAAAAGCAAATATTGCATCTTCTCTCTTATAAGTGGGAGCTAAATGATGAGAACACATGGACATATAGAGGGGAACAACACACACTGGGGCCTATCAGAAGGTGGAAGGTTGGAGGAGTGAGAGGATCAGGAAAAATAACTAATGGGCACTAGGCTTAATATCTGGGTGACAAAATAATCTGTACAGCAAACCCCCATGACACAAGTTTACCTATATAACAAACCTGCACATGGATCACTGAACTTAAAATAATAGTTAAAAATTTTTAAAAATCATGCATGTCGTTTCTAATGAAATAGTTTTCATTTCAAAAATAGTTTATAAATCAAACTTTTAGTATAGTATACTACTTGCCACAAAATAATTTTACCACAAATTATCTGCTCCCTTATGACAAGAATAAGGGACATCTTATAAATAACTGATATAATTTAAATCCTACCTTCTGTCTTTACCTGACTGATGTTTACAGACTCCCTGCAAGGTGCATTTCAGTTAATCACGTGACAAAGAAAAGGGCAAGACATCTTCTCATGATTCATCAAAAAAAAAAAAAAATCTTTGTTTCTGAGGATGTATCCTCACTCCTTGCTTTTAAATGGTCAAGTTCTGGCCATTCTATGCCTGAAATTCTTCTCACAAAGAAGAAATGTGTCAAAGTGCTTGGTTGCAGGAACTTGGTTAAGAGTCAGACTGATTTGGTCTCAACTCCCCAGCTCTACCTCTTTCTAGCTATGGCACCTTGGTTAAAATACTTCACTTCTCTTTGCCTCAGTCTCCTCAACTGTAAAACAGAGAAACTAATAGTACCTAGAGCAGGGCTAGTATGAGGATTAAATAAATAATAGAAGTAAATTATTTAAATAGTGCCAGGCATGTAATAAATGCTATGTGAGTTTTGCCCATTTTCTTCCTTTTTTCAGTTGCCTCTGTCAAATTCCTTATTCCTGCCATTCTCCATCCTCCATGATGTCTATCCACTCCCTGTACCAGTACCCAAATACTCCCATTTGTTATCACAGATGAATTATATGTCCTTTTATGCAGAGAATAGCTCTCTCCATTTATACTAGATCCCATCCCTCTCACTACCCAAGAACATCACCCAGCAATGTCTTCCTCTCACCTGTAACCTACAGGGCCAAACATTGACTCAACCAGATCATTCCCTTTAGAATACAAGCAAGTGTTCTTTCTCCCACCTAAAGGAAAACAAATAATCTTCTCTGAACCCTACTTCTCCCACCAGATGTTACTCCATTTCTTTGTGCCTTTTTTGAAAACTCAAGAGCTATCATTACTCACTGTCTTCAATTCCTCTGTTCCCATTATTTCTTAAGCTCCTTCCAGTAAGGCTTTGTGCTCCACTAGAGCACCATAACTGCCCTTGTCAAGATTACCAATAACCTCTGTCTTGCCAATCAAATGGTCAGTTCTCACTCCCAACTTACTTTCCCTATCAGCAGTGAATGCGTGATCATTCTCTTCTCCTTTAATACACTTTTTATGGGTTTTCAGGACACTACAGCGTCTAATTTTCACCTATATCACTGAGTATTTCTTCTCAGTCTCCTTTGCTGTTTCCTGTCTTCTCTAATTTATTAATAGTGAAATGTCCTAAGTCTCAGCCTGTTCTTTCCCCTACCCTAGCTATATTCATTACCTTGGCTATATAATGTACTCTCATGACTTTATATCATCTATATGCTAATGACTCTCATGGTCATACTTCCAGGCCTGATATCTCTCTTGAATTCCGTACTCATATATCCAACAACCTACTCTATGTTTGCATTTTCCTGTGTTACAGACAACCAAAATCTTCTCTTCCAACCATGCACCACTTGCAGCCTTCCCCAACTACATTAACATCATCTTCATCCCTCCAGCTCGCTCCTCTCTTTCTCTATACCCTTCAACGTGTCCATCAGTAACTCCCGTGAGCTCACCTTCAAATCCACCTGGAATTTATCTGCTTCATCCAACTTTCATTGCTATTATCTGAGTCAAAGCTAACCTCATCTCTCACCTGGATTGCTGCAAAGACCTTCCACCTGCTCTCCTTCCTTCTATTTTTGTTACACACACACTCACACACACATGCATACACACACACACACACGCACACAGCAACCAGAGTGTTTCTCTTAAAATGCAAAGCTGATCATGTAGCTTTTCTGTTCAAAACTTTGTCAAGGCATTCCTCATACTCAGAGGAAGAGCTTAAGTCATTCCAATTCCTTAAAATGGTGTCTAAGGTCCTAGGCCTACACACCTCCTTTAACTCTTTGTGGAATATCAACTTCCCAATGAAGTTTTTCCTGACTTGTCTAAAATTCCACCATTCTCTTGTCTCCCCCATCTTCCCCCACTGACACTGTTTATTCTCCTTACCCTACTCTGCATGTCCTTTTTTCCATAGACCCCATTACCTACCAGGTTTTCTGTTTAATTTCAATCATTCATTGGAAAGAGGGCTTCACGAAGACCAGGACCCCCGTCTGTTTGCTGATGGACATATCCTAAGCACTAATCACTAAATGATTAAATGTGTGATTTTTCTAAATTTTAGTCCCTTTATTTATAATCATAAAAAAATTCCCTACTGCCTAAATTTTGACTCCAAATTCTCTAGGATCACTCATAAATGTCTTCTCAACTAAATCTGAGTCTGAATTTCAAGCTTTACCATAATACATTCTCACTTTCTTTAGGTTAGAATGTCCCCCTGCAGGACTCTCCTCTCTTCAAAGTCTAGATCATACGTGACCTCCTGTCTGTACTTTCCTTGAAAGATACAGAATTAAGGGCTCTTGTGTGTATGTGTATGAACTGAGGACACTTTACACATATTTCTATTATAAGCATTCATGTTAACATTTTTATTCTCTTCAAATGTTGCAAACTCAATATAATATCCATCAAAATTATAGTTTTATTCCATTGGGTACATTTGCTAATATTTACCAAGAAGAATAAATGAAAAAGCACAACCAAAATATTTTGAAAATTAAAAAAGTAAAGAAGGATTTGAACAATGAAATATTAAACACATTATAAGACTATGCTAATTAAAACAGCTAACTACTAATATATAATAGACAGAGAGTGAAAACCTTCTGCATTTTTAGAAATTCAGCACATTGTTGAAGGTTGTATTTCACATCAGAATGAAATAAATATATTTCTTAATAAATATGCTCCAATCAAAAGACACAGACTGGCAAACTGGATAAGGAGTCAGGACCCATCAGTGTGCTGTATTCAGGAAACCCATCTCACGTGCAGAGACACACATAGACTCAAAATAAAGGGATGGAGGAAGATCTATCAAGCAACTGGAAAACAAAAAAAAGGCAGGGGTTGCAATCCTAGTCTCTGATAAAATAGACTTTAAACCAACAAAGATCAAAAGAGTCAAAGAAGGCCATTACATAATGGTAAAGGGATCAATTCAACAAGAAGAGCTAACTATCCTAAATATATATGCACCCAACACAGGAGCACCCAGATTCATAAAGCAAGTCCTGAGTGACCTACAAAGGGACTTAAACTCCCACACAATAATAATGGGAGATTTTAACACCCCACTGTCAGCATTAGACAGATCAACGAGACAGAAAGTTAACAAGGATATCCAGGAATTGAACTCAGCTCTACATAAAGTGGACCTAATAGACATCTACAGAACTCTCCACCCCAATCAACAGAATATACTTTTTTTTCAGCACCACACCACACCTATTCCAAAATTGACCACATAGTTGGAAGTAAAGCTCTTCTCAGCAAATGTAAAAGAACAGAGATTATAACAAACTGTCTCTCAGACCACAGTGCAATCAAACTAGAACTCAGGATTAAGAAACTCACTCAAAACCGCTCAACTACATGGAAACTGAACAACCTGCTCCTGAATGACTATTGGGTACATAATGAAATGAAGGCAGAAATAAAGATGTTCTTTGAAACCAACGAGAACAAAGACACAACATACCAGAATCTCTGGGACACGTTCAAAGCAGTGTGTAGAGGGAAATTTATAGCACTAAATGCCCACAAGAGAAAGCAGGAAAGATCCAAAATTGACACCCTAACAGCACAATTAAAAGAACTAGAAAAGCAAGAGCAAACACATTCAAAAGCTAGCAGAAGGCTAGAAATAACTAAAATCAGAGCAGAACTGAAGGAAATAGAGACACAAAAAACCCTTCAAAAAATTAATGAATCCAGGAGCTGGTTTTTTGAAAAGATCAACAAAATTGATGGACCGCTAGCAAGACTAATAAAGAAGAAAAGAGAGAAGAATCAAATAGATGCAATAAAAAACGAAAAAGGGGATATCACCACCGATCCCACAGAAATACAATCTACCATCAGAGATTACTACAAACACCTCTATGCAAATAAACTAGAAAATCTAGAAGAAATGGATAAATTCCTCGACAAATACACCCTCCCAAGACTAAACCAGGAAGAAGTTGAATCTCTGAATAGACCAATAACAGGTTCTGAAATTGTGGCAATAATCAATAGCTTACCAACCAAAAAGAGTCCAGGACCTGATGGATTCACAGCTGAATTCTACCAGAGGTATAAGGAGGAACTGGTACCATTCCTTCTGAAACTATTCCAATCGATAGAAAAAGAGGGAATCCTCCCTAACACATTTTATGAAGCCAGCATCGTCCTGATACCAAAACCTGGCAGAGACATAACCAAAAAAGAGAATTTCAGACCAATATCCTTGATGAACATTGATGCAAAAATCCTCAATAAAATACTGGCAAACCGAATCCAGCAGCACATCAAAAAGCTTATCCACCATGATCAAGTGGGCTTCATCCCTGGGACGCAAGGCTGGTTCAACATATGCAAATCAATAAATGTAATCCAGCATATAAACAGAACCAAAGACAAAAACCACATGATTATCTCAATAGATGCAGAAAAGGCCTTTGACAAAATTCAACAACCCTTCATGCTAAAATCTCTCAATAAATTAGGTATTGATGGGACGTATCTCAAAATAGTAAGAGCTATCTACAACAAACCCACAGCCAATATCATACTGAATGGGCAAAGACTGGAAGCATTCCCTCTGAAAACTGGCACAAGACAGGGATGCCCTCTCTCACCGCTCCTATTCAACATAGTGCTGGAAGTTCTGGCCAGAGCAATCAGGCAGGAGAAGGAAATAAAGGGTATTCAATTAGGAAAAGAGGAAGTCAAATTGTCCCTGTTTGCAGATGACATGATTGTATATCTAGAAAACCCCATTGTCTCAGCCCAAAATCTCCTTAAGCTGATTAGCAACTTCAGCAAAGTCTCAGGATACAAAATTAATGTACAAAAATCACAAGCATTCTTGTACACCAATAACAGACAAACAGAGAGCCAAATCATGAGTGAACTCCCATTCACAATTGCTTCAAAGAGAATAAAATACCTAGGAATCCAACTTACAAGGGATGTGAAGGACCTCTTCAAGGAGAACTACAAACCACTGCTCAATGAAATAAAAGAGGATACAAACAAATGGAAGAACATTCCATGCTCATGGGTTGGAAGAATCAATATCGTGAAAATGGCCATACTGCCCAAGGTAATTTATAGATTCAATGCCATCCCCATCAAGCTACCAATGACTTTCTTCACAGAATTGGAAAAAACTACTTTAAAGTTCATATGGAACCAAAAAAGAGCCCGCATCGCCAAGTCAATCCTAAGCCAAAAGAACAAAGCTGGAGGCATCACACTACCTGACTTTAAACTATACTACAAGGCTACAGTAACCAAAACAGCATGGTACTGGTACCACAACAGAGACATAGATCAATGGAACAGAACAGAGCCCTCAGAAATGATGCCGCATAGCTACAACGATCTGATCTTTGACAAACCTGACAAAAACAAGAAATGGGGAAAGGATTCCCTATTTAATAAATGGTGCTGGGAAAACTGGCTAGCCATATGTAGAAAGCTGCAACTGGATCCCTTCCTTACACCTTATACAAAAATTAATTCAAGATGGATTAAAGACTTATATGTTAGACCTAAAACCATTAAAATCCTACAAGAAAACCTAGGCAATACCATTCAGGACATAGGCATGGGCAAGGACTTCATGTCTAAAACACCAAAAGCAATGGCAACAAAAGCCAAAATCGACAAATGGGATCTCATTAAACTAAAGAGCTTCTGCACAGCAAAAGAAACTATCATCAGAGTGAACAGGCAACCTACAGAATGGGAGAAAATTTTTGCAACCTACTCATCTGACAAAGGGCTAATATCCAGAATCTACAATGAACTCAAACAAATTTACAAGAAAAAAACAAACAACCCCATCAAAAAGTGGGCAGAGGACATGAACAGACACTTCTCAAAAGAAGACATTTATGCAGCCAAAAAACACATGAAGAAATGCTCCTCATCACTGGCCATCAGAGAAATGCAAATCAAAACCACAGTGAGATACCATCTCACACCAGTTAGAATGGCCATCATTAAAAAATCAGGAAACAACAGGTGCTGGAGAGGATGTGGAGAAATAGGAACACTTTTACACTGTTGGTGGGACTGTAAACTAGTTCAACCATTGTGGAAGTCAGTGTGGCGATTCCTCAGGGATCTAGAACTAGAAATACCATTTGACCCAGCCATCCCATTACTGGGTATATACCCAAAGGACTATAAATCATGCTGCTATAAAGACACATGCACACGTATGTTTATTGCGGCACTATTCACAATAGCAAAGAGTTGGAACCAACCCAAATGTCCAACAACGATAGACTGGATTAAGAAAATGTGGCACATATACACCATGGAATACTATGCAGCCATAAAAAATGATGAGTTCGTGTCCTTTCTAGGGACATGGATGAAACTGGAAAACATCATTCTCAGTAAACTATCACAAGGACAAAAAACCAAACACCGCATGTTCTCACTCATAGGTGGGAATTGAACAATGAGAACTCATGGACACAGGAAGGGGAACATCACGCTCCGGGGACTGTTGTGGGGTGGGGGGAGGGGGGAGGGACAGCATTAGGAGATACACCTAATGCTAAATGACGAGTTAATGGGTGCAGGAAATCAACATGGCACATGGATACATATGTAACAAACCTGCACATTGTGCACATGTACCCTAAAACCCTAAAGTATAATAAAAAAAATAAAAAATAAAAAAAATAAAAAATAAAAAAATAAAAAAAAAAATAAATAAAAAAATAAATAAATACTTTTAGGACAAGTATCTAATAATTTGTTGAGAGAGAGAGAAAGACAATGGAAGAGAGATCCATACCTCTAATTACCAAAAATTTAATTTCAAATACCTTAAAGATTTAAACATAAAAATTTTTAAGTGCGGCTCAGAAAAATATGTGACTACTTTGTAACCCACAAAGTGGAGAAAAAAAATCACTAAATACAAATTTTGGCCACATAAATATTAAATCTCTAAGAAAATAATTATTTTTAAATTTCACAAAACCAAAACTGGGAAAATATTTTTCAATATGTTAAAAATATATAATACATAGATAATTGTTATACTGTATTGTCGATTATTTTGCCTCATTTGTCTTCTATCCTGAAAATGTGCTTATTTTGGAATTGGACCATAACATTTTCTTCTTTGTATTATAGTTCTGTCTTAGTTTTATCACACTGAAAACTGTGTAAAATGCATGCCTCAGATGTTTCCCAGGCAGAGAGGAAAAGAGCTAGGGTATTTACACTCTCCAGTACTTGTCAGTCACTGGTTTCAGGCTGCCTTCATGAACACATTAATTTCCAGGCACATGCTTCCCAAGTTGCAAATGGGCAAGGTAGTTCATATCATGCAGAAAGCAGCTCTCTGACAAAACTTAAAAGTGCTAGCTTTCTGAAACAAGCTGTCATTCACTGAAACAATATAGGGGATATGGCAATATAGACCAAATACCATCAGCATGTGAATTGGTCTTGTCACATAGTAGAGTGTATATATTAAATACTATGCCTTAATGTTTTTTACATTAGTGTTCCCATCAAAACTAATGCTGTAATTATTTATTCATTGATTAATAAGCTTCCATTAAATACCTGCCATCTGTCAGGCAGTAGGTATACAAAGCCAAACATTCCTAGTCTTTACCCCCAAGGAGATTAAAATCTAATCAATTTTTAAAGATAAATTACCCATGGTTTAAATTAATCCATAATAAAAAAGTAATTTAATGGGATAATATATAAAGTAGAAAACGAAAACTGGTATCAGAAATAAAAGGATTGTTTTCCTTATATCTGACTTTTGGCCAGGCACAGGATGTTGGAATGAGAAATACCCTGAAAGTAGAGGTTGTCTTGGTTTCCAAAGTCAAACACATAAGCTGGCCACTAAGGCAACAATTGATAATAGATAACGTTTAAGTTTAAAATATTAGCAAATAATGCAGAAAAAAATGTTGTTTGCCAAAGGTCAGCTAATGCACTTTTGGAAATGGACTCAGAAAGTAGTTCTGCAAGTAAATAAATAGTAGAGGAGAAGATCTCATATTAGCCCTAAAAAAAAGAAAGAATAACTTATTGTTACATTAGGTTGCTTTTACAGAAGTCTCAAAAATAAAAGGCTACTGGTACAAATCTTTTTAATGGCAATTGATTTGTACACGGGATGTTGAGGGTCTTTATGCCTATAACAATGTCTTTTCTGTTAGCAACAAGTGGGCCAGTTAAAGGCAATCATTATTTATGAAAACTTCTAATCTGTTAAATCTGAAGAAACTTAGCTTCCCTCTTAAAAATCTAAGGCAAAGGAAAAGATCTATGTCTCCTAAGACATTTAGAAATAAAGTCCAAAATCAATATCACTATAGAAAACTAAATCAGACATGGGCACATAGAACTGGATTTTTTTATGCTACTCATGGATCAGAATTGTACCTTTAGAGTTGTTAATATTATAATTAAGTCTCTTGGCAAATAATTGGCATTAATTATTCAAAAGTCAGATTTTATTACCAGTTTGAGAAATGCAGAAGAAATTAGGAAGTGAAAGTTTCCTACTTTTATGCAATAATACCATATTTTGCCTGGATAACACTTTAAGACAAACATTAAATGTCAAATTTGGCCTTGGCTTCCAATAACATTTAAGAACTACAAATCATCTAAAATATAGGAGTTCATCCCTCTAAAAGACTAAAATTGAAACTTACCAAGATTTTTACTATTTCATTAGCATACTAGTAAGTATAATATTAGTAAACTTTTGAAATATCTTTAAAACTGCATGAGGTTTTACTCTACCAAAGTTATTATGTCCTTAACAAGAAGCATGTCAGGCAAAAGTGTGGAAGAACACATTTAAAATGTGCATATCACTATACAATTGCAAAAGCAGTACTTTTTCACTGCTAGAATGCATTTCATCTACCTCGATGAGCTTCAGAAACATCAACTCATCAATATCTCACCAGTCAGCAGAAGTACATCTACTTATCATTGCTCTTTGAGAAATGGGTAAAATCAATCAAAAGAAGATACGACTTTCCCAAGTTTTCTGTCCCCTGCAAATCAGTTTATAAGAACAAGGAGTTTCTAGAAACCTTTAAGGCATTAATGTAATTTAATTCTTCTATAATACCAAGGACTAAAATTTCTCTAGAGCTTATATTTAATCTTGGCGTACACTAGAGTATTAAACAAAGAACCAGTCCATCTAAAAATTTTGAAGTAGGCAAAACTTGTCTTTAACATGCAATCTCTGTGTCCTTTTCCCTTTTGCCAGACAGGTGCCATGATCCCTTAACATTTCCCCATTTTTGCCACTATCTAAAACTATTTTTAGAAAACATTCTAATTCATTATATACCTTACTCACTAAGGCATAAACGACTGATAAGACTTAAAATATTCTCCTTCCCAAAGGCATTTGCATTTGGAAGATAATGTATCCTGAAGGTAAAGAAGGAAAGATATATTTAAAATTGGGAAAGGAAGATTATGTATGAAATTTCAAAAATCAAAAATATTTCATGGAGGCTACCATCTCATGTGAGCATGCTATATTCAAACTAGAGAGCATAAAAGAGATGAAAGTAAAGCTTCTTCCTTTATAATATTAGAATGTTCCCAATGAGATGGCATGTCTCATGATTGACATTGTAGCTTCCTAGAGATTAGAGAAATCACGAGTCTTCTAGGGCCTGCCAAAGTTGTACAGTTCCTCTCTATCAGGGTAGGATAGGATATGCTGGTGTAACAAACAGCTCAATATAAACATACAGTGTTAAAAACAAAATGTTATTTCATTCTCTACATGTCCAAAGTGGATTAGTGGGGAAGATCTTTTCCTCATAGTTACTCAGGGACACAGGATAATGGAGGCTCCATCTCCAAATACGCTTTCAGCACTACCGAGAGACGAAACGGGATGTGGAAAACCATATACAGATTTTTAAAGGTCCTGCAGGAAGTGACATTCATCACTTCTGTCCATCATTCATTGGTCAAAGCAGTCCATGGTTAATGCCTCCTTCAAAGGAAATTAACCTGCAACCCAATTATATGCTAAGTGAGGACTAGAATATGTTATTAGGACCAATGACTATGACATTCTGCTAATTATCTTTAACATATCAACTTTTCCCAGGAAATCACTCTTCATAAAAGTTAGTTTTTCTATAATGTCATATAAGAAATAAATTCAGTCCATCAAATAATAAGCTGTAAACTGTATCCTTAACCATTTTACTATAAGTACAAATAAGAAGAAAGAAGAGAAAAAAAGAGAAAGGAATTATCGGAAGAAAGGAGGGAGTAGGCAGATAGTTGAAGATGATAATAACTTTGATAACTATGATTTGAGATAAAAACTAAAACAAAAGAAAACCTGTGTGTTTATGTGTTCATCAGTATTATGATTCTTGTTCTCAAGATATATGCCAAAAGCACCTCCCAGAATCTATCTGCAAGGAGAAAAATGTCGACTTTCAGAGGAACATCAAACCAAGACAGAGACATTTCACAAATTTCCTACAAGAAAACAGAAAGTTTTCCCCAGGAAACTAATAACTGTAACAGTACAATTATTATTAAAGAAATAAAACTTGGAAAGGGTAATAAAACCAGAGAGATAGAAAAAAAGAAATGAGTTAAAATATTTTTACGTTTCCTATTTTGAGTTTTTTTATTCCTTTGGTGGTTAAAAAATGTCCTTTAATATAAAACTCCATTTTGAGTTCTTTTATTCTTTTAGAGGTTAAAAAAAGTCCTTCAATACAAAAGAATCATCAATGCACACTTCTTGTTTGAATTTATAATTTTTGGTTGATATTTTTAACTGTGATAAAACTACAGTCCAACAAAGTAAAATTAGATAAAAGAGGAGAACTGGGGTAAGTTTCCCTTGTTCCTCAAGTAAGACAGGATATACTTTGCAATAATCTAAAAAATCTAGATGTGACCCGGACAAAGAGAGAGAGACAAAGTATAAAATGCTTTCTTAGGGATAACTCATACTCTTGGTGACAAGAAATGTTAATGGTGTCCTGAAACCTTTTGGTCAGCGATTGCTCCATTATGTGGGAAAAACATAGGAAAATAAACATAGGAAAAACAAAGGAAAATAAAAGACTCATAGTACTTCAATAAAAGTTGACAACAAATCCCAAGAAAATGATTGCATTGGCAGGAATATTCTTTTTGTTTTAATTGATTGTATTTTAGGAAGTAGCTAACACTTGTTCTTATTTCCTAGCTTAAAAAGTGAATACATGCACACACATATATATAACTAGAAAGTGATATATTAATATTTTCTATTAACCAGTTTTTTATCTCATAAAAGATATTCTTCGGCTTCTGAAGAGAGAAGCCAAAATAAATATCACATAGGCATTTCAGATATCCCTTCCTTTAAATGTTTATAGTGATACATAAAATAGAAATTGCAAATATTTGATATTTTAATATTATTTTTGCTTTACAATAGCATTTTTAGTGTTCCATTTTAATTTATTTTATCTCCCCAGGTTAATAATCTATCATAATGTCCAAATTACACAGTGTTGTATTGGTCAGCTTTAAGTGCCCAAATCAATGACATTGAACCTGGCAAATGCAATGCACACTCACAATGCCTAGCTTCTAACATCATGGCTGTTGAAACTGTCTCCTCTTCAAAGCATTTTCCCAGCCCCATCTCTGCCATTTGGGTCTCATCTGATAAGGTTTAACCATGAGTTGCTATACTCCATGCATGGCCTCTGCATTTGGGTGTATTGTGATTCTTACGTCAAATGATAAAGAATAACATTAGAGTATTCATTTTTATTTTGACAGAGTTCAAATAGCAAAATAAATTAGATATACTGTCACAGCTTAGGAAATTTAAAGAAATATGTTGCAGTCAGGTGGAAGTTTCTGCCGGGGGAATAGTAATACCTAATTTCCCAGAATACTTAGTTCATGCATCTCAAATATCTATCTCCTGTCATGACACTGAGATGAAAAGGATCGGTTAAAAGTTTGCTAACTGAACTATTTCCCACAGTGTAAATAACTGAGTGTTAGTATAGACTAGTATGGAAACATGCTAATTACACTGGGTGTAAGCTATGTGAGTTGCCTTATCTTTTCACATAACATTTATATGTATTGCATTTCCCATATCGTTTCCTTTTATTTTGCTGATAACAACTAATGAGGAAAAGAAAGGAAGCATTAAAAAAAAAGAAAAAAAAGTCTTCCAACAAAACTGCTAGAGAGAGAAAGCCAACTATTATAAAATATAAGCACAATTCTACTGAAATATCATCTCCAGATTCAAGTAATTTTGGGCATGTGTATTATGTGCCAGGAGATTTCACTTAGGTATGTTATGGAATGCAGTGATTTAAAAAACAAAACAAAAAAACAGGTAACACACTTCAGAAATTTTAAAGTTAGAAAATTGGAAAAGTTAACCCCTTGAAAAATTTCAATTTGAACCAAGAGAAATCAAGAGCTGGTTATTAGCAGTGACCACACCGGTATATGTGAAAATCTGTGACAAGTAATGGTGTGCTCAGAAGTAATTCTCTTCTCCTGTGTATAGATCTTGCTAATCACGTAGAAAACTCTACTTCATTGTCTGATTTCAACTGAAAGCAGGCAGAGCTTTGAAAATCCCAGAGATTTCATAGGTTTTATAATCCTTGTGATGCTCTTCCTGTTTCAGACACAGCTCTGAAACAAAGACAGCACATACCCACACACACAGACGCATGCACACATGCAAACACTGTGGCTGTCGATGACTCTAAACCTTCCAGGACAGAGCTGCATGATCAGCCAGTTCCCAAAACAAAGGGCGAGAGATGCATCTCTCACACAATATGCAAACCTACAATTGTTCACCTTCTGCTGACAATCTGATACAAAGCTACAAATCAAGCATTAGAAAAACACAAGTGTGACAGGGAAAAAACAGTAGTGGAAGTGGTGCCTAGTAACCGTAATTTTAAAGAAAAAAAAAAACAGGTGAATGTAGGTGACACAGTTAGATTTTAGACATCTATATAATCAATTCGCAGAGTATAGATGGAAAAGTGAAAATGACATTTTTAGCACAATGAAATAAATGCAATCCCACAGTTACCACTGAGAGTCAGTAGAATGGCACTCTTTTCTAGAATAGAGCCATGGAAGAACATTCTAGTCTTTAGAATACATATAATACAGAATAAATGTTAGAAGAATTGCACTGTATATGAAGAGGAAACAACTAAATGGGTTATGTAGGCTCAGGGCAACACACACTGTAGATAATTTTAACCAGACATTGAAAAAAGAGAAGTCATATGAGATAGGTAACATCCCGTATCATGAGTATGTTCAGAGTTGTTGAGCTAATGTTATTTAATTCTGAATATTAAGTGTTTAGTTGAAAGTAGAACTTTGCAATTAAAATGGACAAATTTGAATTCACGATTGATTTGTTAATAGTTTATCCCTACAAGAATATTAAACTTAACCTTGGACATAATTAATAATCTCTAATGACTTTTTATTAACCATATTGTGGCAAAATTATTTGGAAACTTGAACTAAACATTTTTTTAAAAATCTTCCATGCCTGAATCCAACAGTACGCAGGACTGATTCAGGAGTCAGGCAGGGATGATCGTGAAAATGAATCAGAATAAGTCAATATCTAGGTCAATATGACTCTTCTCCCTCTAAATTCCATTAAAAAATCTCTTTAATTCAATGGGGGAAATTGCTGAATAAACGTCAAAATTATAAAGCTGAATAGCATATTTGGACTTCTGTTAAAGCTAATGACTCATATTCTTCAGAAATCTAAAATAAACTCTCCTTACATTGAGAGAGATGACAATAATATGTGAGAGAGTTGATCACAAATATATGTACTTTTGTTGCTAAAACTTGAATCTTTGTACTCGTTAACTCAAACTGCCTTGACTTCTCATGTTTATGCAAAACAGGTTTTTTAGGAGTAGAAAGAGAGGTACTATAACATCAGAGGAAATCATCAAAGAACTAGTGGCAACATCTTAAGGCTTTTATCAAAGTAGTGAGGGAATGCATTAAAGCAACAATATCTGAAGCTTACGTGTGATGGGACTACTAAATTTAATAGTGTATCTTATGAACATATGTGGATATAATGATTTTCCTGGAAGAATACTCCACTCTTAGAGACTTTTTTTTCTGAGTAAGAGAACATTATTCTCTCAAGACAATTTGAAAAAAAAATCCACCAATATTTCATTAATAATAGATGCCTCACACTCTACAAACAGAGGACCAAAGTTTTTTAAAACTATATGAACTACAAGCAAAGGTCATACAAATGGGAATAAGCTTATGGATGGAAAAAAGTTCTTAAAGGTATCAGTCATCAAATTGTTGCTAGAAAATACTGAACTAAATCATGGGTAAAGTACATAAGCATTTAAGTAAAAATAAGAGGTTCTCATCTTGCAAATCTAAGTGAGCTATGATCAAATTTGAAATATTTATTTACATTTATCAAAATGTGTTAACTATAAGCCATTTCTTACTCTCAAATAAAACATATTAAAAGCAGTATAGCTGTACCTGCAAATAACAGGAAGAAAAGGAAAAGAAACATATGAAAATATATCTAAGTATTGAACAGAGTGTGACCACCTGACACACTCCTACTAAGAAATGTCATGGAAGGTTAATAATGGATTAACATACACTGAGAAGCCCAAAGTCAACTTCTTATGCATATTCAATCTACTTCAGGTCATAAAATGATCCAAATGCTATTGAGCTCTTTAATTAGTGAGGTAGATTGTGTAGGTGAGAATAGTAACACTACAAAGGAAAACTCTTCTGGGTGCCAATTTGTGTCTCTCCTGTGAATGTGAACTACAAAGCCTCTAGGATTCAATTTATGGGGCTCTCAGCTGCCATGTAATTCTTAGTTATTTTCTCAAAAATAAGAAGGTAATCTACAGTCTCTGAAATTATATCATCTACATGTATGGCAGAATTAGAATCTAAGTCTTTCACTGTGAAAGATGTTAAGTTTTACTCAGAAGTTGTAAACTTCGGCCTCTGAATATTAAATATAAAAGTGACTTGCCCTAAGAAAGGCAGGAGTGGGATCCATTAAACGAATTTAAAAATTATCTTATGCATATCCTTCATCATGGCCAGAGCAAGTCTTATAGCTACCAAGCAAGCTAATAATGTGTTACCCCTTTTCTAATTGATATTTTAAGGTATTTGTACAAAATGTATTTGATGGGAGTGGGCATGTGCTATTACTACTAATAATGAACCTTTTTACATTCAAAATAAGAAAGTATTACATGCTTTGAACATAACACTTAATTGTTTGAAATATTATTTCTTTTCACAGTGTTATAGACACAAGAACAGCTGTGACTAACCTACACTTATTTTGTGATACATACTTCAGAACAGAAGTTTATTTTCTTTTGACTACTATATAAGCAAAATGTTCTTCAATTTCTTTAGTTTTTATTTTCTTTTCAGTTTTTTGACAAACAATTACTTGGGAAGTACATTTAAGGGTTTAATGGTTAGGTAATAAAGTGAATCACTGGTTCCTAATCAACAGCCAGATGCTGGGTATCATTTTTCTTCAGCATCTTGACTGCCTACACCTGCTGACTGCAGGCATCTGCCAGCTGCCTTTCTCAGGCTGGGAGGCATAATCTGTAGTTCCACTTGTAACCTGCCTCTTTAAGATGCAAAATACTCCACTGGGACAGGCTAGCATTGTGATGAGGCTTTTTCCCCCAAATTTATTTCCACTCAGAAGAACTGTCTACTTTAGAAGAGGGACGAAATTAGATTTCAACAGTTATTGTAAGGAATTATGTGGGGAAACCTGAGGAAACCGTACCCCTTTATCCAATGCATCCCAGTGGGTCCTAAAAACTAGCAGCCTATAAACTGGTACCAGTAGGGTGGGGCATTGCTGAAAAGATACCCGAAAATGTGGAAGCGACTTTGGAACTGGGTAACAGGCAGAGGTTGAAACAGTTTAGAGGGCTCAGAAGGAGACAGGAAAATATGGGAAAGTTTGGAACTCCCTAGAGACTTGTTGAATGGCATTGACCAAATGCCTGATAACAATATGGACAATAAGGTCCAGGCTGAGGTGGTCTCAGATGGAGATAAGGAACTTTTTGGGAACTGGAGCAAAGGTGACTGTTGTTATATTTTAGCAATGAGACTGGCCGCATTTTGCCCCTGCCCTAGAGATTTGTGGAACTTCGAACTTGAGAGGGACGATTTAAAGTATCTGGCGAAAGACATTTCTAAGAAGCGAAGCATTCAAAATGTGACTTGGGTGCTGCTAAAAGCATTCAGTTTTATAAGGGAAGCAGAGCAAGAAAGTTCAGAAAATTCGCAGCCTGACAATGCAGTAGAAAAGAAAAAGCCATTTTCTAAGGAGAAATTCAAGCCAAGCCAGCTGCAGAAATTTTCATAAGTAGCCAGAAGCCTAATGTTAATCCCCAAGACCATGGGGAAAATGTCTCCAGGCCATGTCAGAGACTCATAGCAGCCCATCCCATCACAGGCTCCGAGACCCTGGGAGGAAAAAGTGGTTTGTGGGCTGGGCTCAGGGTCTTCATGCTGTGTGCAGCCTAGGGACTTGGTGCCCTGTGTCCCAGCCACTCCAGGCTATGGCTTCAGAGGGTGGAAGCCCCAAGCCTTGGCAGCTTCCACTTGGTGTTGAGCCTGCAGGTACGCAGAAGTCAGGAACTAAGGTTTGGGAACCTCTGCCTGGATTTCAGAAGATGTATGGAATTGCCTGGATGCCCAGGCAAAAGTTTGCTGCCAGGGCAGGGCCCTCACGGAGAACCTCTGCTAGGGCAGTAAGAAAGGGAAATGCGGGGTTTGAGCCCCCACACAGAGTCCCTCCTGGGGCACTGCCTAGTGGAGCTGTGAGAAAACGGTCACCATCCTCGAGACCCCAGAATGGTGGATCTATTGGCAGCTTAAGCCGCAGACACTCAATGCCGGCCGGTGAAAGCAGCCAGGAGGGAGGCTGGACCCTGCAAAGCCACAGGGGCAGAGCTTCCCAAGACCATGGGAACCCACTCTTGCATTAGCATGACCTGGATGTGAGACCTGGAGTCAAAGGAGATTATTTTGGAGCTTTTTAATTTGACTGCTCCATTGGATTTTGGACTTGGATGGGCCCTGTAACCCCTTTGTTTTGGCCAATTTCTCCCATTTGGAATGGCTATATTTACCTAATACCTGTACCTCCATTGTATCTAGGAAGAACTAGCTTGCTTTTGATTTTACAGGCTTATAGGCAGAAGGGACTTGCCTTGTCTCAGATGAGACTTTGGACTGTGGGCTTTTGGGTTAATGTTGAAATAAGGTAAGAGTTTGGGGAACTGCTGGGAAGGCATAATTGGTTTTGAAATGTGAGGCCATGATATTTGGAGGGGCCAGGGGCAGAATGATATGGTTTGGCTGTGTCCCCACCCAAATCTCAACTTGAATTATATCTCCTGGAATTCCCACATGTTGTGGAAGTGACCCAGGAGGAGGTAATTGAAACATGGGTGACGGTTTTCCTGTGCTATTCTTGTGATAGTGAATAGGTCTCATGAGATCTGATGGGTTTATCAGAGGTTTCCATTTTGTTTCTTCTTCATTTTATCTCTTGCTGCCTTTCCTCTTCTGCCATGATTCAAAGGCCTTCCTAGCCATGTGGAACCATAAGTTCAATTAAACCTCTTTTTCTTCCCGGTCTCAGATGTGTCTTTATCAACAGCATGAAAATGAAATAATATAACCTACAATGCTACAAAATTAGTCCAAGCCTTAATCCAACATGAATATCATAAAGAAAAGAAATAGTTAGGCATATAGTGATTTATGTGATGCTTTATACTTGTTTTATACCGTAAGTTCTAAGAAGGCAGGAACTGGGTCAGCTTACTCCCCACTATACTTCACCACAAAACTAACCGCACAACATATAATTAATGTCCACCCTTTTGCTTCAGAAAGATGTATATACAAAAATGGGCAAAATCATGCCACGATTTATAATTTTTGTTTTGATAAATGATTCCCATATTCTCTCACCAGAGAGGTGAGCTATAACACAATCTCTTGAATTTATGATTTAAAATCTTCTTATGGAGAATACTATTTCATTACAATAAAAACAAAAATGATAAATACTTAGAAAGCATTTACTCGTGTCAGTGACTCCAGTAAACACTGCTCAAATATAAAATAAATGAATAACCTGGTTCCAAGATGGGCGAATAGTCTGCAGCTCCCAGCGTGAGTGATGCAGAAGACGGGTGATTTCTGCATTTCCAACTGAGGTACCAGGTTCATCTCACAGGGGCTTGTCAGACAGTGGGTGTAGCCCATGGAGCAGGGTGGGGCATCGCCTCACCTGGGAAGCGCAAGGGGTCAGGGAATTCCCCTTCCTAACAAAGGGAAGCCACGACAGAGGGTACCTGGAAAATCGGGACACTCACAACCTAATACTGCGCTTTTCCAATGGTCTTAGCAAACGGCACACCAGGAGATTATATCCCGCGCCTGGCTCAGAGGGTCCCACACCCACGGAGACTGGCTCACTGCTAGCACAGCAGTCTGAGATTGAACTGCCAGGTGGCAGCAAGGCGGGGGAAGGGGTGTCCACCATTGCTGAGGCTTGAGTAGGTAAACAAAGCAGCCTGGAAACTCAAACTGGGTGGAGCCCACCACAGCTCAAGGAGGCCTGCCTGCCTCTGTAGACTCCACCTCTGGGGGCAGGGCATAGCTGAACAAAAGGCAGCAGAAACTTCTGTAGACTTAAACCTCCCTTTCTGACAGCTTTGAAGAGAGTAGTGGTTCTCCCAGCACGGAGTTTGAGATCTGAGAACTGACAGACTGCCTTCTCAAGTGGGTCCCTGACCCCCAAATAGCCTAACTGGGAGGCATCTCCCAATAGGGGGAAACTGACACCTCATACAGCCAGGTGCCCCTCTGAGATGAAGCTTCCAGAGGAAGGATCAGGCAGCAACATTTGTCGTTCTGCAGCCTCCACTGGTGATACCCAGGCAAACAGGGTCTGCAGTGGACCTCCAGCAAACTCCAACAGACCTGCAGCTGAGGGTCCTGACTGTTAGAAGGAAAAATAACAAACAGAAAGGACATCCACACCAAAACCCCATCGGTACGTCACCATCATCAAAGACCAAAGGTAGATAAAACCACAAAGATGAGGAGAAACCAGAGCAGAAAAGCTGAAAATTCTAAAAATCAGAGCGCCTCTTCTCCTCCAAAGGAACGCAGCTCCTTGCCAGCAACAGAACAAAGCTGGATGGAGACGAGCTGAGAGAAGAAGGCTTCAGACAATTGGTAATAACAAACTTCTCCAAGCTAAATGAGGATGTTCGAACCCATCGCAAAGAAGCTAAAAACCTTGAAAAAAGATTAGACAAATGGCTAACTAGAATAACCAGTGTAGAGAAGTCCTTAAAAGACCTGAGGGAACTGAAAACCACGGCACTAGAACTACGTGATGCACACACAAGCTTCAATAACTGATTTGATCAACTGGAAGAAAGGGTATCAGTGATTGAAGATCAAATGAATGAAATGAAGCAACAAGAGAAGCTTAGAGAAAAAAGAGTAAAAAGAAACAAACAAAGTCTCGAAGAAATATGGGATTATGTGAAAAGACCAAATCTACATCTGATTGGTGTACCTGAAAGTGATGGGGAGAATGGAACCAAGTTGGAAAACACTCTGCAGGATATTATCCAGGAGAACTTCCCCAATCTAGCAAGGAAGGCAAACATTCAAATTCAGGAAACACAGAGAATGCCACAGAGATACTCCTCGAGAAGAGCAACTCCAAGACACATAATTGTCAGATTCACCAAAGTTGAAATGAAGGAAAAAATGTTAAGGGCAGTCAGAGAGAAAGGTCAGGTTACCCACAAAGGGAAGCCCATCAGACTAACAGCTGATCTCTTGGCAGAAACTCTACAAGCCAGAAGAGAGTGGGGGCCAATATTCAACATTCTTAAAGAAAAGAATTTTCAACCAAGAATTTCATATCCAGCCAAACTAAGCTTCATAAGTGAAGGAGAAATAAAATCCTTTACAGACAAACAAATGAGGAGAGATTTTGTCACCACCAAGCCTGCCTTACAAGAGCTTCTGAAGGAAGTGCTAAACATGGAAAGGAACAACCAGTACCAGCCACTGCAAAAACACGCCAAATTGTAAAGACCATCGAGGCTAGGAAGAAACTGCATCAACTAATGAGCAAAATAACCAGCTAACATCATAATGACAGGATCAAATTCACACATAACAATATTAACCTTAAATGTAAATGGGCTAAATGCTCCCATTAAAAGACACAGACTGGCAAATTGGATAAAGAGTCAAGAGCCATCAGTGTGCTGTATTCAGGAGACACATCTCACGTGCAGTGACACAAATAGGCTCAAAATAAAGGGATGGAGGAAGATTTCCCAAGCAAATAGAAAACAAAAAAAACAGGGGTTGCAATCCTAGTCTCTGATAAAACAGACTTTAAACCAACAAAGATCAAAAGAGACAAAGAAGGCCATTACATAATGGTAAAGGGATCAATTCAACAAGAAAAGCTAACTATCCTAAATATATATGCACCCAATACAAGAGCACCCAGATTCATAAAGCAAGTCCTTAGAGACCTACAAAGAGACTTAGACTCCCACACAATAATAATGGGAGACTTTAACACCCCACTGTCAAAATTAGACAGATGAATGAGACAGAAAGTTAACAAGGACATCCAGGAATTGAGCTCAGCTCTGCACCGAGTGGACCTAATAGACATCTACAGAACTCTCCACCACAAATAAACAGAATATACATTCTTCTCAGCACCATATCACACTTATTCCAAAATTGACCACATAGTTGGAAGTAAAGCACTCCTCAGCAAATGTGAAAGAACAGAAATTATAACAAACTGTCTCTCAGACCACAGTGCAATCAAACTAGAACTCAGGATTAAGAAACTCACTCAAAACTGCTCAACTACATGGAAACTGAACAACCTGCTCCTGAATGACTACTGGGTACATAACGAAATGAAGGCAGAAGTAAAGATGTTCTTTGAAACCAATGAGAACAAAGACACAACATACCAGAATCTCTGGGACACATTTAAAGCAGTGTGTAGAGGGAAATTTATAGCACTAAATGCCCACAAGAGAAAGCAGGAAAGATCTAAAATTGACACCCTAACAACACAATTAAAAGAACTAGAGAAGCAAGAGCAAACACATCCAAAAGCTAGCAGAAGGCAAGAAATAACTAAGATGAGAGCAGAACTGAAGGAGATAGAGAAATGAAAAAAAACCCTTCAAAAAATCAATGAATCCAGGAGCTGGTTTTCTGAAAAGCTCAACAAAATTGACAGACCGCTAGCAAGACTAATAAAGAAGAAAAGAGAGAAGAATCAAATAGACGCAATAAAAAATGGTAAAGGGGATATCACCACCGATCCCACAGAAATACAAACTACCATCAGAGAATAGTATAAACACCTCTATGCAAATAAACTAGAAACTCTAGAAGAAATCTATCCATCTGAAAAAGGGCTAATATCCAGAATCTACAAAGAACTTAAACAAATTTACAAGAAAAAATCAAACAACCCCATCAAAAAGTGGGTGAAGTATATGAACAGACACTTCTCAAAACAAGACATTTATGCAGCCAACAGACACATCAAAAAATGCTCATCATCACTAGCCATCAGAGAAATGCAAATCAAAACTACAATGAGACACCATCTCACACCAGTTAGAATGGCCATCATTAAAAAGTCAGGAAACAACAGGTTCTGGAGAGGATGTGGAGAAATAGGAACACTTTTACACTGTTGGTGGGACTGTAAACTAGTTCAATCATTGTGGAAGACAGTGTGGCAATTCCTCAGAGATCTAAAACTCGAAATACCATTTGACCCAGCCATCCCATTACTGAGCATATACCCAAAGGACTATAAATCATGCTGCTATAAAGACACATGCACACGTATGTTTATTGCAGCACTATTCACAATAGCAAAGACTTGGAACCAACCCAAATATCCATCAATGATAGACTGGATTAAGAAAATGTGGCACACAAACACCATGGAATACTATGCAGCCATAAAAAAGGATGAGTTCATGTCGTTTGTAGGGACATGGATGAAGCTAGAAACCATCATTCTGAGTAAACTATTGCAAGGACAGAAAACCAAACACCGCATGTCCTCACTTATAGGTGGGAATTGAACAATGAGAACACTTGGATGCAGGGTGGGGAACATCACACACTGGGGCCTGTCTTGGGGTTGGGGGAGCGGGGAGGGATAGCATTAGGAGATATACCTAATGTAAATGACGAGTTAACGAGTGCAGCACACCAACATATCACATGTACACATATGTGACAAACCTGCACGTTGTGCACATGTACCATAGAACTTAAAGTAAAATAACAATAAAAATAAATAAATGAATAAATAACCTTTTGAGGAGGTACTATTATAATCCCCATATCACAAATGAGAAAACTGAGGGATAAGAGTTCAAGTCATCACCATTATACTAGAGGCAAAATTCAACCTCAGGAAGTCTGGCTGAAGTTGAACCCTTAGCACTACACTACACCACTTCTCTCTCATGATGAGGTGTTCTGGGTACCTCTCAAACAAACCTCACATGAGCAATCCATCAAGAATTGTTCTGCCACAGAACTGGAACAAATGGTATGTCGTATTTTGTGTCAATATATATCTGATGGGATTTAAACATTTTATAATTTATATTTAGGTACATGTGTTTGCTTATGTATCTACACATATATATGAATCTATATTAGCATAATCTAGATCTATTTCATGGAGGAAGAAAGAGTAGTATCAATAATAGTAAAAATAGCTACAAACATTTATTGAATATTTATATCAGACACTGTGGTCAGTACTTTTCATGCATTATTGATTTAATTTTCCTCAGAATTTTTGATAGGTATTATGTTATCATCTACTTTTTTCAGATAATAAAACTAAGGATTAGGTAAGCAACTTTTAGTGAGCCACAGGTACTCAGGGCCTTATGCAGAAGATATGCATCATTAGAGGAAACTAGAAATCAAGTCCTTTGTTCTGAGGAGGTGTAAGGATGAAACTCCCATTTCCTGATATGGGTAATATGCTAGAGAAATCAGAAGCATGGTTTTTAAACGTTTTAACTTTGAGGTGCCTATTAGATATTCATCAGACAGGAGGGGATGAGATGCAATGGGCAAATGAGGGGATTGGTCAAGGTAGAGACACCAAGAGTTCATTCAGCGTAAAACAAGGGGAGCCTGAGGATATAAGCAGACTCAGATTATAGGAACGTAGCTGTGAGTCAGTGGATTTAAGTAAAAATAAGAAGTTCTCATCTTGCAAATCTCACTAAGCAAGCTATGATCAAATTTGAAATATTTATTTACATTTATCAAAATGTGTTAAATATAAGCCATTTCTTATTCTCGAATACAATATATTAAAAGCAGTGTCGCTTTACCTGCAAATAACAGGCAGAAAAAGAAAAGAAACATAAAAATACATTTAAGTTGTTTGGTTTGTTTGTTTGTTTGTCTGAGATGGAGTCTCACCCTGTTGTCAGGCTGGAGTGCAGTGGCACAATCTCGGCTCACTGCAACCTCCGACTCCTGGGTTCAAGTGATTCTCCTGCCTCAGCCTCCCGAGTAGCTGGGACTATAGGCACATGCCACCACGCCCTTCTAATTTTTGTATTTTTAGTAGAAATAGGGCTTCACCATGTTGGCCAGGATGGTCTCAATCTCTTGATCTCGTGATCCGCCCACCTTAGCCTCCTACAGTGCTGGGATTACAGGCATGAGCCACCATGCTCAGCCACATCTAAGTATCTAACAGAATGTGACTACCTGACACACTCCTACTAAGAAATGTCCTGGGGGCCAGGCGCGGTGGCTCACGCCTGTAATCCCAGCACTTTGGGAGGCCGAGGTGGGCGGATCACGAGGTCAGGAGATCGAGACCATCATGGCTAACACGGTGAAACCCCGTCTCTACTAAAAAAAATACAAAAAAAAATTAGCTGGGCTTGGTGGCGGGTGCCTGTAGTCCCAGCTACTCAGGAGGCTGAGGCAGGAGAACGGCAGGAACCCGGGAGGCGGAGCTTGCAGTGAGCCAAGATCGCGCCACTGCACTCCAGCATGGGCGACAGAGCGAGACTCCATTAAGAAAGAAAGAGAGAAAGAGAGACAGAGAGACAAAGAAAGAGAGAGAGAGAGAAAGAAAGAGAGAGAGAGAAAGAAAGAGAAAGAAAAAAGGAAAGGAAAGAAAGAAAGAAAAAGAAAGGAAGGAAGGAAGGAAGGTAGGTAGGTAGGTCATGGAAGTTAACAATGGGTTAATCTCTCCTGGTTGCTTACATTTCCTTGGTGAAGAATATATAAGTATGGAGAGAAAAGCAAAGTTGTTGAGAAAAGAGAAAATGTGAAGGGGAGATGGAATGAATCTTGGACATACAATTGAATTTCTAGGCAGCGGTAAGGGTGAATTTGAGGTTCACAGTTACTAATTAAATGTGAAACCTCTCTAGTTTATCTGTGCATATACAGCATACAGTTGGATTTAAATGGGGTTTGTGGAGAAAGGATTTGAGACTGTGAACAAAGGCATTTGGACATTTTTGAGGATAATAATGCTGCTGCTGATGATGACAAAAGCTAGCCTTACAGTGCAGTGTTGATATGGTTTGAATGTCTTTTCCAAAAGTCATGTTGAAAACTATTTTCCAAAGTGGCAGTTATTGAGAGGTGAAAAGCAGGTGACTTGATCATGAGGGCAGAGCCCTCTTGGATTAATGGGTCAATAGGCTAATGGATTAATGGGTTATCATGGAATGGGAACAGGTAGCTTTTTAAGAACAGAAAGAGACCTAAGATAGTATATTTGCATGCTCAGCCTCCCTCCATGTGGTATCGTGTGCCATCTCTGGACTCTCTAGAAAGTTTCCACTAACAAGAAGGCTCTCACCACTTGTGGCCCCACAACTTTGGACATCTCAACCTCCAGAACTATAAGAAATAAATTACTTTTCTTTATAAATTATTCCATTTGAGATATTTTGTTATAAGCAACAGAAAGCTAATACAAATGCATACTGTGTACCAGAAAGGAGCCATTCTAAGTATCTTATATAAATTATTTATTCATCATAATAACCTAATATGGTATGTCTAACTATTATTGTTGCTATTTAATAGTAAACTGATGCAGAATGATTTGATAACTTATTGGAGTTTACAGCTAGTAAATGGTGAAGGCAGGGAAATGCTTTTACAAGCCAGGTAGTCTGGCTTTGTATACTAATAATTCTATACCATCAGGGAGGACTGTGATATCTACTGAATAAGGAGAGGATTAAGAACACCTAGGAGGAAGGTAATGAAATGGTAGAAGAATCTATGAATTGTGGGAAGAATCAATGAGTTGTAGAGTAAAAAGAATGAATGTTGGAGTTGGGATCTTCAAAGAGGTATACCAGAAAATTAGGAAGGGTTGGTTGGAGAGTGGAAGGCTTGAAATTAAAGATTATAAAGGAAGTGTATATATTTGGAATGATAAGTTCTAAAATACAATCCTGTAGAACTGTGACTAATGTAATAAAGTTCAAGGTCTCTGGAGGAAAAGAGATCAAAGAAGAAGTGAGAGACCAAAGTATTGGAAATATTATGTAGCAGTACTGAAGTCATCAAGACAGAACTAATTTTGAAGGGAATTACTTAAATCCAGGGACTAAAATGGTCAACGAATAAAGTGAATTGACACTTAGCTGGTGAATGATAGAGGATGGAGTTGCCAGATTTAGCAAATAAAAAATACAGGATGCCCAGATACATTTGAATTTCAGATTTTTTAAAATGAATATTTTTAGTATAAGTATGTCTCAAATATGGCATGGAACATACGTACACCAAAAAATTATTTGTTGTTCATCTGAATGTCAAATGTAACTGAGCATCTTGTATTTCATCTGGCAACCCTATTACTGGAACCAATATCTCAACTCAAATTTGTCTTACTTACAGGCTGAATTCCTAAACTGGATAGGATAGATCTTTACCACTAGTATTAATTTAAGCAAACAGAGCAATGAATAAGTTTTACCAAGTCAGAATTTTATTCCTAGTTGGCTAAATTAGAGTAAGTGTATTCCAGGATCTTATAATAATATATTCACATGAAAATATGAATGCATATGGCATTTTGTAAAAGCAAAAGTATTTTCACAGCATAAGCTGCATTCTAAAATTTTTATCACTAGTTATATGTGTAATAGGATGCCAGTGGGCAAGCTCCCTGATCATCTCTTGGTTGTTAATTCAGTTTAGTGAATAAGTTCGATTATGATGACAGGAAAATAGCCTATGCATTATCACAAATCATCTTTCATCTTTGATATAAATGAAAAGATTACTTTCAATAATTCCATAGTTATATTTAAAGCAAATTTAGCATTCTGTTTGAAGTTATGCTTTTAAAAGCAATAGGTCCCACAATTTGGAACCAATACTGTAAAAAGATCTGTCATTTAAATATGGCTCCATTTCTTTTCATAATGCTATTACTATTTATTGAATTATATAGACAAAATCATGAAAGATAGGAATATATGTTTATTAAAGAGAATAGAAATCTAAATAATTTCAAATGAATTAAACATACAAATATGTTCTAATACAGTTATATGGTGATTTTATAATCCATTAGGACCCTAAGTGTTTTCATATTATGGACTTTTCCTGTAAAACCTATAAATGATATAGGAAATATACATGGATTATATATTACAAAAATATTTTGATAGATATTTCATAAAATTTAAACTTTCTAACTTTTAAAGATATCTTATATTTTCATAAAATGATATTTCAAAGTAATTATATATATATATATCATCTCAACGATTGCCACAATTCTGTGAAGAAGATAGAATAGGTATAATAATTTTTTTCTTTAAATAAGAAAATTAAGGAAAAACGGAAAGCTTAAAAGGTCACAAGCTAATAAATGGGAGAGTTGGTTGAAGAACCAGATACTTCTATTATTGTTTCTGTGTTCTTTTTACTGAAACAACATACCTCCTAAGCTGCTCCTATTTGTGTATACTATACCATGCCATTTCTGTTCTTATTAAAATTATAATTAACAGCTCTTACAGATCACTTTATAATTCTTGATAACATATTATTGAAATCTCACTAAAATCATTGTTTAAAAATTGTTAAGAATGCAAAACCTGGATATTACTGTATCCAACCAAGATAGAGTAATGGGGACCAGATTTACCCTCTTAACTGAAACAACCATAAAACAGACAAAATATTTGAAACACTAGCTTTCAAGAGACTAGACATCATCAACAAAAAAGAGTAATCCCTGAGAGACAGGAAACACTCAAGAAAGAAAAGGTAAGCTCGACAATTTTCCTACTGTCTTTAGAGACTTTCCAGACTGTGATACAAAAAAAGCAAACCCAGGCAGAGGCTGGCAGACTCCCTGAGTTGAGTTGGTCTGGTAGTGCTGGGAGACTAGGTAGCTAGAGTTCTCAAGACAGTATACCAAGATGAAAAAGCTACAGGGAAAGAGATTTAAAGGGTGTTTTTCTCAAAGTATTCACTAAATTATTATCACACATACATGTGAGGAAAATACTCAAGGACAGAAAAAGCACCACTCAAAATGACTAGAGGTGACAGTGACCCGTTCTCACACAAGGCCAAGAATGGTGCCATTTCCCACCAGCCATACTGGAAATCACATAATTCATGGCATTGGGTAGAAAGCACAGAAAGATCTTGCCTCAATCATGAAAATCAGCCTTAGATCAAGCATTGCTCTGGTCCTATCTAGAAGAAATCTTAAACACAGGACCCCAAAATATCAAACTCTCTTTAACTAACTAAATTGTGTCCCAGAACAAAGTTCAAAACTATTTATAGGAATACAAAAATATCTAACATCTTATAAGGTAAAATTCATGATGTCTGGCATCCAATAAAAATGATCAGGCATACAAAGAAACAGGAAAATATAACCCATAATAAAGAGAGCTATCAAACAAAAGATCAAAACCGACACAGATATTAGAATTAGAAGAAAAAGGCACTAAAACAGTTATAACAACTGTATTCCGTATGTTTAGAAAATTATGTAAAGACATACAATATATAAACAAGACTCAAACTGAACTTCTAAATATGAAAGCTACGATGTGAGATGCAAAATACGCTGGATGGAAATAACAGCAGATTCACTACTGCAGAAAAAAATTAGAAAACTTACGGACAAGACAAAGAAACAATTTAAAATGAAATGCAGAGTAAAACAGTAAAAAACAACAACAAAAATGGGCAAAGTGTCAATTAGCTATGGGGCAAATTCAAGCGGTCTAAAACATATGTCGTCACAGTTCCCAGAGTCAGCAAAGGGGAACAGAAAAAAAAATTGAAGAAATAATAGCTCGAAATTTTGCAAATATGATGAAAACTATAAATCTATAGATTCAAGAAGATAAATTAACTCCAAGCCCTAAACATCATCACTGAATTGTCAAAGCCACATTATGTGCAGAAAAACAAAGACAAGAATGACAGCAGATTTCTATCACTGAAGGTCAACCTAGATTTCTATATTCAACAAAGACATATGTTAAAGATGAAGGTGAAACATAAAAAATCTGAAAGAATTCATCACCAGCATACCCATACTATAAGAAATGTTAAAGGAAGTTTTAGACAGATAGATATATGAATCTGTAAAAAGAAATGAAAAGACTAGAAAGAGTAATTTATGGGTAAACATATACAATTTTAAAAAATTATTTAAGTGTCTCTAAAAGATAATTAACTTTTTAAATTTTTTGATAATTGACTATCTAAACAAAAACAATAGTAATGCATTGAGGGATTTATACTATCAGTAAAAGTAAAGTTAACGAAAAAATAGCAGAAACTGGAGAGGAGAAATCAAAGTACACAATTGTAAGTTCTTATACTATATGTAAAGAGGTATAATATAACTCGAAAAATTGTGGTAAGTTAAAGAACCCTAAAGCAACCATTGAGATAGCTAAATAAAGAATTACAGTAAGTAAGCCAACAAAGGAGATAAAATGGAATCATAAACATTTGTTTACTTTGATTAATCCAAAAAGAAGCAGAAAACGAGGAAAGAGTGAGCAAAGAATAGATGCAACAAACAGAAAACAAGTATCAAGATGACAGTTTTAAAGCTACTCAAATTAATAATTACATTAAATGTAAATTATCTTATTACCCAATTAAACGGCAAAACTTGTTAGATTGTATTTTTTTTAATTAAGACCTAACTATATGCTTTCTACAAGAAATTCACTTTAAGCATAAAGTAACAAATAGGTTAAAACTGAAATGATGCAAAAATTATACCACATTAACACGGATCAAAAGGCAATTGGAATGGCTATATTCATACCAATTAAAGTAGATTTCTGAGCAATGAAAATTAGCAAGGATAAAGAGTATTTTATAATAATAAAAGTGTCCATTTATTCAGAGAGCATACAATCAGTTATGAACCTAATAACAGAGTTTCAAAATATATAAAGCACAAACTATATAGAATCAGAATGAAAAAACAGAATATTAGAAAATAGAAAATTGTACCATTAAGTCAGATATCTTAATAACTCTCTCAATAATTAATGATATAATAAAAAGACAGAAAAATTGGTAAGAATATAGAAGACTTGAGCAACATTATCAACAACCTGACCTAATTGCTTTTATAGAACACTTCACCCAACAACAACAAATATACACTGTTTTCATGTGCACATGGGAAATTGACCAAGACAGGTCATACTATGGGCAATAAAACAAATATTAATAAATTTAAAAGGATTCATACCATGCAAAATATGTTCTCTCCATAGCATAATTAATTTTTAAACAAACAGAAGTATTTCTGGGAAATTGCCAAATATTTAGAGCAAAATAATATAATATACTTTAAAATAACCCATGGTTCAAAAAAATCAAAAGGGAAATTAGAAAGTATTTTTGAACTGAATGAAGACAAGAGTAAAACAGACTTAAATTTGTGAGACGCTGATAAAGCAATACTGAGGGACGAATTTTTAGCACTAAATGCCTGTATTTAAAAAAATAAAGATCACATGTCCAAGACTTCAGCTTCTACCTTAAGACATTAGAAAAAGGAGATAAATTAAATCCAAAGTAAGTAAAAGAAAGAAAATAAGATCAGAAGGAAAATTAATGAAATAAAAAATAAAATCAATGTAACTGAAAGCTTATTCTTTAAGAAAATCAATAACATTGACACTCTTTTAGCAAGATCATAAAGACAGAGAGGGAAATACAAATCACCCAATAAGGAATGAGAGAGGTGACATCACTAAAGATGCCACAGATATTAAAAGGATGATTAGTGTATATGACAACTTCATGCCAAAAAAGTCAAAACTCAAATTTTTTTGACAAATTCTTTAAAAGGTACAAACAAGATTTCAAGAAGAAATAGATAACCTAAATAATCTATACCTATTAAATAAACAGAATATGAAGTTTAAAAGCTTCCCAAGAAGAAAACTCTAAGCTCAGATGACTTCATTGGTGAATTCTAGCAAACTTTTAAGGATAAAATATACCGATGCCGTACACCTCCAGAAAATTTAAAAGGAGCGTCTTCTTCCCCCACTCACTCTATAAAGTCAGTATTACCCTGAACCAAAACCAGATTTTACAAAACAAGAAAACTACAAATCAGTATCCTTTGCGAGCATAAATGGAATAATTTTAAACGAATATCTTGCAAAACAAATTCAACAACATATCAAGTGAAAAAAAATCAGGATTAAGTCGAGTGCATCCTACAAAGACAGGGCTGGTTTAACATGTGAAGGTTAATCAATGTAATTCACCATATTAACAGACTTAAAAAGAAAAACGATATGATCAGCTCAGTAGACATCAAAAAAGTATTTGACAAAACACAGCACCATTGTTGATTAAAAATTCTCAACAAATTAAGCCTAAAGGAGAACTTCCTCAACCCAATAAAGGGCATCTATGAAAACATATATAACAGAAAAAGACTAAATGCTTTTCCACTAAAATCAGAAATGACAAAAATGTCATCTCTTGCCACTTCTATGGTACTAAAGTTTTTATGAGTTCAATAAGGCAGAAAAATGACATTAAAGAAAAGACATCTAGATTGGAAAAAGAAGTAAAACTATCTTTATTCTTTTTTTATTATACTTTAAGTTTTAGGGTACATGTGCACAATGTGCAGGTTTGTTACATATGTATCCATGTGCCATGTTAGATTGGAAAAAGAAGTAAAGCTATCTTTATTCTTAGATCACATGAGTGTCTATGTAAAAAAACCCAATTCAATCTACAAAATAACTTCCAGAATCATTAAGTAAATTTAACAAGGTTTCAGGATACAAAGTCAATATATGAAAATGAAAGACAGTTTTATACACTAGCAATGAGCAAATGTAATTTTAGATTTAAAAATGGTACTAAAGTAAAAAAAATAACAGATGCTGGCAAGGTTGCAAAGAAAACACTCATATACTGTTGGTGGAAGTGTAAATTAGTTCAACCATTGCAGAAAGCAGTATGACGATTCCTTAAAGGACTAAAAGCAGAACTACCATTCGACCTAGCAGTCCCATTACTGGATATATACCCAGATGAATATAAACCATTCTACCATAAAGACCCATGTATGCAAATGTTCACTGCAGCACTATTCACAATAGCAAAAACATGGAATCAACCTAAATGCCCATCAATGACAGATGGGATTAAAAAATGTGGTACATATACACCATGGAATACTATGCAGCCCTATAAAAGAACAACATCATGTCTTTTGTGGAAACACGGATGCAGCTGGGGGCTATTAGCCTTAGCAAACTAACGCAGGAACAGAAACCAAATACTGTATGTTCTCACTTACAAGTGGGAGCTAAATGATAAGAAATTATAACACAAAGAAGGAAAGAACAGACCCTGGGGTCTACATGAATGGGGAAATGGGAAGGAGAGGAGCAGAAAAGATAACTACTGGGCACTGGGCTTAATACTTGAGTGATGAAATAATCTGCACAACAAACCCCCGTGACACTTGTTTACCTATATAACAAACCTTCACATATACCCACAAACCAAAAATAAAAGTTTAAAAATAAATAAATAAACAACAACTTCAAGAATAAGTGTGACAAAATATGTGAAAAAAAATTACAGTTAAAACTAAGAAACATTGCTAAAAAAATTAAAGAAGACCTAAATATTTGAAGAGGCATACTGTGTTCATGCGTCAGAAGACTCAATGTTACTAAGATGTCAAAAGATTCAAAACTTGATCCATAAATAGATTCAGCACAATCTCAATCGAAATCCAAGCAAGATTTTATAGAAGTTGACAAGCCGATTCTAAATTTATATGGAAATAGAAAAGATGTAAATAGCCAAAATAATGGAAAAATAAGATAAAGGTTGGAAGATTAACACTACCTTCTTTCAAACTTATAAAGTTTCAATAATCATAATGATGTGGAATTAGTATAAAAACACAGGCATAGATCAAAGGAACAGAATAGGGAGTCCAGAAATGGATCCATACATATACGGACAACTGATTTTGACCAAGGCGTAAGGGAAATTCAGCATAAAAGGGTAGTCTTTTTCAACAAATTATTCTGGAGAAGTTAGATATGCCAAAAAAATGAATTTTTAATCCATAACTTGCACTATATACAGAAATTAACTCAAAATGGACCATAGACTTAAATGTAAAATGGAAAACTACAAAATTTCTCAAAGAAAACTTTGGAGAAAATCTTTGTAAATTTGGGTAAAGGCAAAGATTTCTTAGATATGGCACCAAAAGCATGATCCAGAAAAAATAAGAACAAAGTGAATTTCAACAAACGGTAAACACCTGCTCATCAAAATACACTGTTGAGAGAATGAAAAGATAAGACTACGAGACTAAGAAAAAAAATTCCAAATCTTATATTTGATGAGGGTGTATATTCAGAATATGTTTTGAAACTCCCCAAATTTAATACAAGCAGCCCAATAAGAAAGAGAAAAAACTCTTTGAACAGACACTTCACCATATAAGATATATGGATAGCAAATAAGGCTCAACATCAACAGTTATTAGGGAAATGCAATTTAAAACTACTATGAGATACAACTACACACCTAGATATTTATTAGGATGACTAAAATATAAAAGACTGATCATTCTAAGTGTTAATAAGGTTGTGAAGGAACTCGAACTCTCATACTCTGCTAGTAGGAATTTTTTTTTTTTATCCCTCATCTCCTTCCCATCCCTTCCCCTAGTCCCCAAAGTCTACTGTATCATTCTTTTTTTTCCTTTGACAGAGTCTCACTCTGTTGTCCACGCTGGACTGCAGTGGTGTGATCTCGGCTCACTGCAGCCTCCACCTCCCAGGTTCAAGTGATTCTTGTGCCTCAGCCTCCCAAGTAGCTGGGACTACAGGCATGTGCCACCGTGCCTGGCTTTTTTTTTTTTTTTTGTATTTTTAGTAGAGACAGGGTTTCACATGTTGGCCAGGCTGGTCTCAAACTCCTCACCTCAAGTGATCCACCCCACTTGGCCTCCCAAAGTGCTGGGATTACAGGCATGAGCCACAGTGCCTGGCGCCATTGTATCATTCTTATGCCTCTGCATACTCATAGCTTAGCTCGCACTTATAAGTGAGAAAATATGATGTTTGGTATTCCATTCCTGAGTTACTTCACTAAGAATAATAGTCTCTAATTCCATACAGGTTGCTGCAAATGCAATTATTTCATTCTTTTTATAGCTGAGTAGTATTCATATACATATATATATATATATATATATATATATATCAGATTTTCTTTACTTGTTGATTGATGGGTATTGGGCTGGTTCAATATTTTTGCAAACTGCAAATTGTGCTGCTATAAACATGCGTGTGCAAATATAATTTTTGTATAATGACTTCTTTTCCTCTGGGCAGATACCTAATAGTGAGATTGCTGGATCAAATGATAAATGTACTTTTAGTTATTTAAGGAATCTCCACACTGTTTTCCATAGTGGTTGTAATAGTTTACATTACCAGACTGCTGGTAGGAATGTTTAATGGTATAATCCTATGAAACACTTTTGGCTGACTCATAAAAAGTTTAACATTCATCCACCACATGACCCAGCCATTCCACTCTTAGGTATTTATTTAAGAGAAATAGAAACATATGTTCATGCAAATATTTAGACACAAATATTTATAAGAGCATGATTGGTCATAGCCGAATGTTGGAAACAATGCAAATGCCCATCAGTAGATTCATCAATACAAGAGAATACTACTGAGCAATAAAACAGGAATGTACTATTGACACATGCTACAACATGGATGAATCTCAAAATAATTATACTGAGTGAAAAAAGCCAGACCAGAAAATAATATGTACTATATATTCTATTTATATAAAATACTAGAGAAGGCAAGCTAATGCATAGTGACAGAAAGATCAGAGATTGCCTGGAAAAGGCAGCGAAGGAATATGCAAAGGTTCAGGAAGAAGGGTTACAAAGGGGCAGCAGGAAACTCTGGGGTGGCTGGGCGCAGTGGCTCATGCCTGTAATCCCAACACTTTGAGAGGCTGAGGCAGGTAAATCATTTGAGGTCACGAGTTCGAGACTAGCCTGGCCAACATGGTGAAACCCCCTCTCCACTAAAAAATACAAAAATCAGCTGGGCTTGGTGGCATGTGCCTGTAGTCCCAGCTACTCGGGAGGCTGAGGCAGGAGAATCACTTGAACCTGGAAGATGGAGGTTGCAGTGAGCCAAGATCACACCAATGCACTCCAGCCTGGGCAATAGAGAGAGACTGTCTCGAAAAAGAAACGAAAAAAGAACACTCTGGGGTGATGATGGATATATTTACTATCTTGATTGTGGTGATAGTTTCACAGGTGTATACATATATTAAAAATTATTGAAATATATTCTTTACATAATGTCCTCTAGGTTCATCCATGTTTTTACAATAACAGGATTTCCTTCCTTTTTAAGGCTGAATAGCATTCCATTGGGTAAACATACTGCATTTTCTTTATCTCTCCATTCATTGATGGACACTTAGGTTGATTTCATTCTTGGCTATTTTGTATAATGCTACAATGAACATGGGAGTGCAGATATCTCTTCGACTTAATGATTTCATTTCCTTTAGATATGTACCCAAAGTGAAATAAGCCAGGAACAAAAAGACAAATACTGAATGATCTCACTTATATAGAAGATCTAAAAAAATTGAACTCAATAGAAGTAGAGAGTAGAACTGGGGTTTCCTGGGATGGAGCGGGGGGGCAGTTAGAGAGATGTTGGCCAAAGGATACAAAATTTCAGCTAGATAGGAAAAATAACTTAAAGAGATTTATTGTACAACACGGTGACTATAGTCAATCAGAATGTACTATATTGTTAAAAATCACTGAGACTGAATTTCAAGTGTTCTCACCACAAAAAAGTATTTGAGGTAAGGCATATTTAATTAGCTTGATGGAGCCATTCTTCTATATATACCTATTTTAAAATAGGTATATATACACCATGTTGTACACAATAAATATATATTATTTTTATTTGTCAATAAAATAAAATAAAATATTTTTAAAAATATATCTTTTAAATACATGCGGTTTATTCTATGTCAGTCATAACTCAATAAAGCTGTGGTAAAGAAAACAAAAGCCACAATAATAAAGAAAAAAGGAAAGAGAAACACAAGGAAAGTTTTGGAAACTGTAAAGCAACTGAAGGGGGTGGAGGGCAAGGGGAAGGAGAGCATTAGGACAAATACCTAATGCATGAGTGGCCTAAAACCTAGATGACGGGTTGATAGGTACAGTAAACCACCATGGCATATGTATGCCTATGTAACAAACCTGCACATTCTGCACATGTATCCCAGAACTTAAAATAAAATTTAAAAAAAAGAAAAGCAGCTGAATTAGTGGTAACTTATGAAAGATCTAAGAAAACTAGATTTAAGAAAGCACCATGGAAAGTCAAGGCGTTCTGGGCCTTAAACCAAAAAAGTCTCCAGAACTATTGGCCACAGGTACCCCTGAAAATAAGATGAGAACCGAAATGTTCATACAGAGAGATTCGTTGTTAGATTCCAATGTCCTCTGTTTTACCCTAATAAAATCATGGAGATTAATTGTCTAAAGAAAATAAACAAGATATTCTATGAGTTAGACACAAGACACAAGACACAAGAGTGGATTGTTCTCCTGAAAACAGGAGGATGAATTGAACACATGCCCACCAGTTCTCTTCTCCAGAGTACCCAGATCACTCACAGCCAGGCCACTACTCTTCAAAAAGGAGACTTAGATGATCTTTCCTTGGAAACCAGACCAGCACAAGAGGAAAAATCTGAAGGCAAAGGTATAAAACAGTGCAATATGATCATTCTACAATGAAGCTAACAGTCAACACACCCCAGCCATGCTACCAAGATTTCCAATAATTATATGAACCTCTGATTCTTAAATATGAGCAAAAATCCCAAGACTACAAGACACCTGAGAAAAGTTCCTAGGAGAACATTGAGCAGTAAAGGAAATTAATCATGGTTTACCTATCATTCCATTATGAATGGTGCTTACATGGTATAATAATGTAGACACATAATATTAATCTAAGCAAAATAACAATTGTATTGAGAAATGAAAATATAGAAATATACTTCATGCATTATGAGAGTGAGTGGAGGAAAGAGGTGATTTCTGGTCCTTTGAACTGGGAAGTCAGTTGATAATGCTTAAAGCTGTCAAGCCAAAAAGTATAGTTCAATTGCATAATCTAAAGACTCAACTCACACCAAATGAATCAGCAATACTTGTATATGGAGTTGCTTCTGAGACAGGGAAAATGAAGGGAGGGGATGAGTATGGTAGATTTTCATAAAAGCCTTGTTGAACCATTTGAGTATGTGTAACTTTGATCAAAATGGGAACCAAAAGAAGAATTTATATCAAATATATATTTCTAATTACAGCACATTCAAGTGCTACAGCATGAATACCTAAGAATAATGATGCCCTGATGTTCCTTAGGGACATCAGATTGCCCTCTGCAGCAGAATTGAAACACAGTAGATCTCACTGGAGCTACATGGTGCCAACTTAAAGAGAGAAGAGGGCTTCTAGGCAGCTAAAAAATGGAATGCAACCCAGTTGAGGTTATTGGATTACCCAAAGAAAAAAATACATCAAACAGAAATAGCTATGCCGCAGTGGAAACAATTTAAAGAAAGAATCACTGGCAAATGCTAGCAAAGCCCATTACAGATTTGCCCAAGGAAGATGATGCCCTGCTTATAGCCTAATGGCTCCAGTGGCTCTTCTATTCCTATTGAGGAGATGAATTCACCCATTTGTCATTATTTGCTGCCATTAGACATTTGAGTGACTTGGCCAACTCCCCTTTATTCTGATTCCAGGCCCGTGACAAAGCTGATCTACAAAGATCAAATGTACTCATTGGAGGACACAAATATGCAGTACCTTGGTAGCTGCATTTCTGATTAGAAATTAATATAACTTATGTCTTTCTTTTGATATAAGTTAACATAAGTTCATGTCTAAGAGGTTAATCAACATTTAGTATGCTGGAAAATAAGATATTTTTAGTTTGTAATTATGGGTTAGTGGAGATGAAATAGGGAGTTACGTTTTTAAAACTATCAGGGGTTATATATATATGAGATAAATCTGAAGAGCAGTATATCTTCTTATTTTAAAATGTCAAATTATCTTTGGGAGTAAAAATTTTCTTTCTCAGTTGTAATGAGCCTAGGAAAAGTGGAAAACGTTTGAGTGTTTGAATGTAACTGGGCAATAACTAGTTCAGATGAAGCAATTTAACCAAGTTGTAATTGTCTTCATGATGTTTAAAAAATGCAGTTACAATTTTTTTTATCTCTGGACCTGAATATAGAACACAGATTATGTCTACTGTGTAAATGGCCATTTCAGTGAACTGAATGGTGCCCTAGTGGTCTTGAGAAGATAATGCAATTCACGAAAGGCTTAAATTATTCCCTAGGCACCGTTTACACAGTGCGAGTATGTATCCTATTAAAGTCAAAGTACAGTTTATGTAGAGGCTGTAATTTGTCTTGGCCAAGTGGTAATTTCAAATGAAATATTTGAAGTTTAATCATTCACTTAAGAAATGTATGTATTTAAGGAAAAATTAAAATGATATAAAGTATCAAATCAGTTTTTATAAAATGAAAAAATATATTTTAATTAACTTTTAAATTCTGATTTGTGTACTAGCGTTCCTTAGAATTTAATTATTGCATGTGGTATCTCATAAAAGGGAAACTTAGAAGGATCCCTGAGAAAAACCCTCTAGGCCAGAAGGATGAGGCCATAGAACACAGGGCCATAGAACACAAAAACTCTTTATCTTTCATAGTTTATTTTACTCAGGATTCCCTCATTTTAGACGTTTAGGTAAGATGTAATATTCATGGATGTTTCCATGTCTAAGGCAGAAATGAATCAGTGATTTCAATTGCTAATTTGAGAATATCTGCAATGCCTCTGATTTCAGTGAAAACATAATGGCACCTCCAGTGAGATGTTGACCATTCTTGGCTCTGTATTATAAAACAGAAGGTGAAACAAGAAATGAAAACGAGAAATATGAAAAAAACCTGTAGTCAATCAACCGAGTATTTTGGATATCCATGACTATAAGCATTTAGCTTGACTGGTTTTCACTCTGTATTTCATAGGGCAATTTCTTCATATACAGATTAGTCAGTGATGCATTTCCTTGTGTCTATTGCTTTGAATATTTGACACTTGTTTCTACCCTTTTTGAATATGCATTTACTTGTTAATTTAGTAAATATTTATTGAGATCTACTATGTGAAAATTGTGGGTGGCTTATTACTTCCAAACTCACTTTTACTTAATTCATCATTAGTCATAATGGACTATGTCCTTGACTAAAGTCTTTCTCACACTTACTCCACATTTCTTTCAGCCTAATAATGTGTTTGGCCATTAACCTGCAGCATTCAGTGCTTTGATGAATTAAATTCCTTGATGGAAGAGGGAAGGACCGGAGCTCTCATCTCATTTCTAACCCAAAGTGCGGTATGTCACCCTAAGCCTATACCTCCCTGAAAATCTTGGCCCAAAATTTTTTCACCATGTTCTCTCAAATTCCTACTCTATCTCTCTGATATATCTAAGATATTTGGAAAAAAAGAAGTCTATAAAAATATCGACCATTTGGGAATTTTTTTTTCTTGCTTGTTTTGAAAAGGAATATTTACTATATCTCAAATGAAGACTTAATTGGTAGCATTTCAGGGAGTGCTGCAAAATGAAATAACAATTTCAAGCAAAGTTGAAGCAATATTTTTTTTTGTATTTTTGTTGGGGATTGGGAGACTTGGAAATCCCATGTATGACAGGATAGTTGCTTCTTTTTCTTCTAAGCTCAGCCCTGATCTCACTGAACCTGGGCAAATAACTACATCAATGTTACTCAGCCTAAAATAGTTTGATTAAGTATTACATTGAGTGCAATCTAAAAGCAAGCATTTAGAGACTTGACCCAAAAATCAGCAAGGGTAGGAAAGTAAATTGTAAATGTATAGTGTGGGTACATAGGTAATGATGAGGTAAAAAGCTGGAAAATATAAAGCTATATCTAAGAAATAATTAAGCTAAGTCTCTGATGCTAAAACATTCTAATATTCCAAACAATATGCATAATGCACTACAGTCATATTTTTTCAATAATTTGACTAAAAATTTTTGGAATAATTAACAAAATAATAGAAAAGCTTACTAGTATATATGCATATTATCTATGAAATAAAATATTAATCATTATTTTAACAATACTAGAAAAGAATGCTTTGCCTTCACATATCTTAATGAGAATTAATAAATCCAAAAATAAAAGGCAAGAAGTACATCCCAAAGCCAGAAAGCAACAGCAGAAAATCTACTAGATACATCTAGATTTTTAATTCATATGTAACCTATAACAAAAATCAACTTTCTCTCATTTTTTGCTGTAACATCTATACAATATTTTCCAATGACATTTTCAAAAATAAAATATACAGAACTTGAACACATTGAAATAATGGAAATGATACAAACCCTGAACTTGATGAAATAATAGAAATAAGAACACAACTTGAAGAAAATAGAAAACATAGGCAAATATGATTCTTTAAGATTTGTCAAATTTAGGGTTTATAAGCTCTGCATTTCTTCATACTTTGATTTTCAGCTAATATGTTGAACTGTCATATATAGAAAGAGTGATAATTTTGCAAATTCAGTGAAATACAAACCAGAGGCACTCTAAAGATCAAGAAGCCTGTGCTGATTCTTTGCAGGAGGAGAAAATAAGATAAAAAACTCTTTGGCAAAATTGATTAGAAGAATAGAGAAGACATAAACAATATGATGAATTTCAAAAGAGAGAACCACAGATAAAGAAGAAAATGAAGAGATAATGAGATTATTATCAATCCCTATTTGGGTATATTTTGAAAACAAAATTTACAAATTTCTAAAAAATGTTTCGTCAGAATTGACTCAATATGAAATAAAGAGCTTGAGTAATCCTATGCATATATTTGATATGTATTCCTTCTTTCTGCTGATGATAAAAATGTTGAAGAGGAAAAGTTCAAAGAATACCTCTAAAACCTTACTTGAACCTTGCCTCCAGGTAGATGAAACACTATTAATCAACAATGTAATAGTGATGTGTCATGATTTTAACTATAATTTTAGAATGACATGATTTATTCATGTAGGGTTTTAATGAGCACTGCTTTCTTTTCCAAAGACGTTATAATTAATGGCTAATGCTATGCCAGCAATGTATTAATCAGTAGTTGAGCAATCTTCCCACTTTTCTCCTTCCCACTGTCCCTGCTTTACTTGATGGGGTTCATGGTTTCCTGTGGGGAAAATCACAAAAGCTTCCTAAATGGTCTTTTGCCAACCACAATTAATCTTTCTACTGATTAATTTTTAAATATTTTTAGAGATTTAGGTCCAATTTCGGGTCTAGAGTAACTTTAATCTGTCAAAATATGTGACCAGTTTCAGCCTGCAGTGATGATGTACTCTGAATTTCTCAGATCTGCTTCTTTTAAAACAATATGAACATATAAATATGTAGATGTATAAAACAATGTTAAATCATTTCTAGAATATAAAAACATTATAAATATACATACATACTTAATATGTACATATTTATGTGTGCATTTATGTCTTTACATAAATATATGCATATACAAAGCAATATAAAAACAACATAAATATGTGTCTACATATGTATATGTGTGTGTATGTGTGTGCGTGTGTGTGTATATATATATATGCAGCTATTTTCAAAATTTGCAAAGAAATTCAACCTTGTTAATTCTTAATAAAACCTATAAAACTTAATGTTTCTCATGTTAAAATTTCAAGTATATTCATTTATTACTTCTTTGCCACCAAAGTGTAAAGTCAAATTAGTCCCCAAAGCAAACAGATTTTTGTTTATACCAAAAAAGTCCCAATATGTATTCATTTGGAAATTAAATTATTTAGAAATCTAATATTTATAAGCAATGACTGAACCAATAAATTACCTCAAACAACCTAATACAAAGTTGTAGTGTTAAATGCCTTAGCATTTTGGTACCAAACAATCTAATATTAGACTTCCAGAAATGAATATCACTGTGTCATGAGATAAACCGGAAGAATATATTTAAACACATTGGAAATAAAAAGAAACATAATTCAATATATACACCTATTTTAGCTGTGGGTCAGAAATGTTCTCTTTTAATATACATCACAATAAGCATTATTGTCTCCTAGACATAAATTGAAGTTTTAATGGCAAAATTTAGTTGTCAAGTATTAAGATTTTTCTATGACCAAATTAAAAACACTCTTAGATATCCTTATTACATACCTTTAATAAAATCAAAGTTAACAATGTTATTGTCCATGTTCCTTTTATTAGAGAAGCATGAAAAAATAATTCACCAAAAGTGTATTTGAAGAAATAATTCTATATGAAGGACAAGACAGAAAGAAAAATAAGGACTCAAAACCCAGAGTAACACATAATACACTATACACATTCAATTAATGCACAATGAAATTGACTTGAAATATTCCGCTAACTTATAACCATCTGTGCTCTCTGTAGAATGATTAAAGAAAAGAAAGACAAAGATTCAAATGATAAATACATGCAAAAACATATTTTAAGCTATTTTATTTGGTTATTGTATAAGAAAATGATTTTTAAAATGAGATATTTTGAGGATCAAAAAGTCAACATTTTTGCTATATTTAGATGACGCCAAAATAGACACCTAAATGAAAAGAAAAATATTCTTGACACAAAAATAATAGTACTTTTAAAGTTTAGAGATTCTCTGAATTTAAGCTTACCCCAACAGCTATGACATAATGATATTCCATATATCAAATGAAATTAGTACAAGATGAGATGACTCTTTCATCACAGCAGGCAGACCAGAGTTAAAAAAAACCTGAATATGGATCAAGGTATTAGGTTTTTAAAGGGCAACTCAGGTAGATAGCAATACAGAAATATTTATATTGACTGAGATTTTAATATGCTGTATAATCAAAGGTATTTTTAAGAAATAACATGATTTTAAGAATAGTTGTTAAATTAGAAAAATATTCCTATTTTTTTCTAAAAACTGTACTTGACTAGATCTAAACAGATTTATTTAGTCATTTATAATGATTGTTATGTAGAAGATACAGTGAAAGAAATCCTGCAGTTGCCCTATAAATTGTATTTTAAGTAATTCTCTTATGAATGCTCACAACTTCCTGTTCTGATATAAATATCTGCCTTCATTAGAATGCCTCCCTGCCTATGATAACGTGCTTGGATTTTCTCATGTTTAAATATCATATCAAAGCTGAAACCTATTTTCAGTTACATTGTGTATGCCACAATTTCAAGTAAAATATGCAGTATTACTTAAACTAGAAAATGTGTATTTCTCAAAACAGAAATACATGAAAGACCTTAATTAAAGTACAGTTATTCATTGTTGATTTCTTTCCCAAAGATTAGTTCCATTCTGGCTTTATTGAAAACACATAAAATTACAGCTATAGCTGAATATGTGTGTGTTTATTAAATTAAATAAGTAAATTTTTATTTTATGGGCAAAAAGAATGTATGGAATATTTTACACAGAAAGCTATATTTACATTTTAATCTCTTTTTTTTAGTTCTAATGGCTTTAGAGCAAATTCTTTAGAATTTTCTATGTATAAGATCATGCTATCTACAAATATAGTTTTATTTCTTCTTTTCCAATCTGAATGCCTTTTTATTTTTGAATATTAAGTAGAATAATAAATACATTCCTTTTGCCCATAAAATAAAAACTAACTTATTAAATAAACACACACAAGTATTCAGCTGTAGCTACAATTGTATGTATTTTAATATTAATTGCATTCTTTTTATGCTTTGATATGTATTATTTAACATGAGAAAATCCAAGCATGTTATCACAGACATGGAGTTATTCTAATGAAAGCAGATATTTATATCAGAACAGGAAGCTAAACAAGTATTCAGCTAAAGTATGGTAAACACAGATCATACTTTTGTGGCTGGGACCATTTTTCTTAAAGATATATATTATTCTTTGGGAGGCCAAGGCAGGCGGATCACAAGGTCAGGAGATCGAGACCACGGTGAAACTCCGTCTCTACTAAAAAATACAAAAAAAAAATTGGCCAGGCATGGTGGTGGGTGCCTGTAGTCCCAGCTACTCGGAGAGGCTGAGGCAGGAGAATGGCGTGAACCCGGGAGGTGGAGCTTTCAGTGAGCCGTGATTGCGCCACTGCACTCCAGCCTGGGCAATAGAGCAAGACTCCATCTCAAAAAAAAAAAAAAAAATATATATATATATATATTATTTAAAAGAACAATTCATTACAGAAATATTTAAGTAGCCTTATAACGTTGTACTGATGTGTATCCATGGACTGCTAAGTTTAAAATTTTTAAATATCATCTTATAAAACCACATGAACATAGCAATAGATGCAGACAAAGCATCTGACAAAATATAGCACACTCTTATGATAAGTAGTATTCAAGAAACTAGGAATCAAAGGGAACTTCTTCAACTTACTATAGGGTATCTATGAAAAAAACACAGCTAAGATGATACTTAATGATGAAAGACTGGATGCTTTCTCCCTTCTAACAGGAACAATACAAGGATACCCACTCTTGCCACCTCTATTTAACATTGTACTGGAGAGTCCAGACAGTGCAATTAGGCACAAAAAAAATAATAAGCATCCAGACTGCAAATGAAGAAATATACTACCTCTGTTTGTAGATGGCATGATCTTGTACATAGAAAATCTCAAAGAATTCACTGGAGAGGTATTAGAACTAACAAATGAGTTTAACAAGACTGCAAGATACAAGATCAATAAACAAAAATAATAAATTTCCATAAGTTAGGAATGGGCAATCCAAAAATGAAATTAAGAAAACAATTCCATTTACAATGCATTAGGAAATAAAATACCTGGAAATAAATTTAGTAATAGAAATGCAAGTTTGTATTCTAAAACTCCAAAATATTATTGAAAGAAAGATCCAAATAATTGAAGAGACATCCCATGGTGATAGATATGAACATATAACTCTGTTGAGATTTCATGCAAAATTGTTTTAATTAATGATAAGCAAATAGCTCTTAGATAAGTTTGAGTATTTTTATTTTTATTTATTTATTTTTTATTATACTTTAAATTCTGGGATACATATGCAGAACACGTAGGTTGCAGCAAACTACCATGGCACCTGTATACCCTGTTGAGATTTCAACAATTTCCAAGTTGATCTACAGATTCAGTGAACTCTCCACCAAAACTCCAGAAAGTTTTTTTGCATAAATTGACAAGCTGATCCTAAAATTCATATGGAAAGTCAGTGGACCCAGAATAGCCAAATAAGTCTTGAAAAAGAACAGCAAAGAACTGAGTTGGAAAACTTACAATTTCCAATTTCAAAACTTACAACAAAACTAAAATAATCAAAACAATTTGGAACTGGCCAAGGATAGACATAGGTCAATGAACTAAAACAGAAATCCAGAATTAATAGACATAGATCAATAGAATAAAATTGAGAGTCCAGAAATAATAGACATAGATCAATAGAATAAAATGGAGTCTAGAAATAAACCCTTACATTTATGGCCAATTGACTTTCAGCAAGGGTGCTCAGACAATAAAATGGCAAAGAATAATCTCTTCAACAAATGGTACAGGGACACTGGATTACTTACATGCAAAAAAAGGAAGTGGACCCCTTCTCACAACAAACACATTAATTAATTTAAAATGGATCTCAGACCTAATCATAAGATCTAAAACTATAAAATTCTTAAAAGAAAACATATATATGCTTATATATATATTTATGATTACTAAATATGTATTTATCTAAATATATATTATATATATTTTTGTGTATGTGTATATATGTGTGTATGCATACACACACACACACACACACACATATAAATGGACTTCCAAAATGAAAAATGTTTGTCCTCCAAAGAACACCAACAAGAATTGAAAAGACAACCCACATAATGGGAGGAATTATTTGCAAATTATATGCGTGACAAGGGGCTTTTATCCAAAATATATGAAGAACTCTTACAACTTATTTAAAAAGATAAAAGAAGCCTATTAAAAATGGGCAAAGGATCTGATTAGACACTTCTTCAAAGAAGTTATAGAAATAGCCAATTAGCACATGAAAAGATGCTAAATGTCATTAATAATCAGAAAAATGTAATTCATACTACAATAAGATTCTGCTTCATGCACACTAAGGTAGCTAAAGCAAGAAGACCAATAATAATAAGTTTTGATGAGGATGTGGAGAAACTGGAATGTTTATAAATTTCTGGTGAGAATGTAAAATTGTGCAGCCATTTTGGAAAATAATTTATCATTCCTTGAAGTATGAAACATAGGGTTACCATACCATGTGCACCAGTAATCACATACATAGGGTATATATATATATATATATATGTCTCAAAATGAAACTTATATATTCATACAAAAACTTCTACACATATATTATAGCAGCGTTATTCAAAATAGCAAAAAGCAGAAGCAACCCAAATGTCCACCAATTGATAACTAGATGAATAAAATGCAGTGTGTCCATCAATGAAATATTATTTGCCAATAAAAACGAATGAAAATGAAGTTCTGATACATGACATCATATGGCTAAATCTTGAAAACGTTATGCTTATTCAAAGACACTACTGACAAAAGAGTTGGGGAAATGTGGGTAACAGAGAGGGACTGCAAACAGGTATGATGGTTTTCTTTGGAGAGGGTATTGAAAATGTTCTAAAGTTAGATTGTGGTAATGTTTGTACAACTCGGTAAATATACTAAAAAACTATTGAATTGTACACTTTACTTGGGTGAACTAAATGGCCTATGAATTATATCTCAGTGAAGCTATTTTTTTAAATGTCCATCTCAGATACAGGATTAAGATGGCGGACAGGAGGCAGGACTAGCTTGCAGCTCCCACCCGGATAGACAGAGCAGTGTGTGGAGACTCACATCATGAAATTTTGCTCCAAGAACTACTGGAGGGAAAGCTGAGGGAATCCACAGACCCTTTGAAGGGGAACTGGATTGCTGCTGCAGGCTCACTGAGACAGCAAAAATATGTGGGTGTGCTTGCCTTCTCAACAGGGAGGCTCGTGGTCTGGGGCAAGTTCTCAGCCCTGGTCACCAGCTGCCTGGAAACAGACTTGGTGCTTTTGAGGGTGGGGCACAGTGGGAGTGAGACCAGCCTTTAAGACTGCCGTCTGTGTGGGAACGGGATGAGGCCTGTGGCTGCTGAATTTCCCCCACTTCCCTGGCAACCTGCATGACTCAGCAGAGGCAGCCATAATCCCTGGGAACATAACTCCATTGTCCTGGGAACCACATCCTCATCCCCACAGCAGCAAGCCCCATCCAAAGAGAGTCTGAGCTCAGACACACCTATACCCACCCCCATCTGATGGTCTTTCTCTACCTGCCCTGGTAGCCAAAGACAAAGGTCATAATCTCTTGGGAGCTCTATGGTCCTACCCACCACCTGAGAAATCTGAATACTTAACCAGGCATCCCTAGGGCAAGTTTGCATCCTCCCTGTAACACCACAGATAATGAGCTCTTGAAAGTGTCACCTGCTGGCTGGACGCCAACCAACATAAAACCAGTGCACTAAACGAAAACACAACCAAGGATCCTCACAGAGTCCACTTCACTCCCTTGCTACCTCCACTGGAGCAGGTGCTGGTATCCATGGCTGAAAGACCTCAAGATGGGTCACATCACAGGACTCTTTACAGACACTCCCCATTACCAGCCTGGAGCCCAATAGCTCCACTGGGTGGCTAGAGCCATAAAAGCAAAAACAATCACTGCAGTTCAGCTTTCAAGAAGCCCCATTCCTAGGAGAAGCAGGAGAATACCACATCAAGGGAGCACCCCATGGGACAAAAGAATCTGAACAGTAGCCCTTGAGTACCAGATCTTCCCTCTGACATAGTCTAACCAAATGAGAAGGAAACACAGAAACAATTCTGGTAATATGACAGAACACATTTCTTTAACACCCCCAAAAGATCACACCAGGTCACCAGCAATGGATCTAAACCAAGATGAAATCTATGAATTGCCAGAAAAAGAATTCAGAAAGTTGATTATTAGGCTAATCATGGAGGCGCCAGAGAAAAGTGAAGTCTAACTCAAAAAAAATAAAAAACATGATAGAGGATAAGAAGGGAAAATCTTCAGTGAAATAAATAGCATAAATAAAAAGCTATCACAACTTCTGGAAATCACAGACACACTTAGAGAAATGCAAAATGCACTGGAAAGTCTCAGCAATACAATAAACAAGCAGAAGAAAGGACTTCAGAGCTCGAAGGTAAGGCTTTCAAATTAACCCAATCCAACAAAGACAAAGAAAAAAGAATCTTTAAAAATGAACAAAGCCTCCAAGAAGTTTGGAACTATGTTAAACCTCCAAACCTAAGAATAATTGGTGTTCCTGAGGAAGAAGAGAAATCTAAACATTTGGTAAACATACTTGAGAAAATAATTGAGAAAAACTTCCCCAGCCTTCCTAGATATCTAGATATCCAAATACAAGAAGCTCAAGGAACATCTGGGAAATTTATTGCAAAAAGATCATCACCTAGGCACACAGTCATCAGATTATCTAAAGTCAAGACAAAGGAAAGGATTTTAAGAACTGTAAGGCAAAAGCATCAGGTAAACTCTAAATGAAAACATACCAGATTAACAGCAGATTTCTCAGCAGAAACTCTACAAGCTAGAAGGGATGAGGTCCTATTTTTAGCCACCTTAAGCAAAACTATTATCAGCCAAGAATTTTTTGTCCAGTGAAACTAAGCTTCATAAATGAAGAAAAGATATAGTCTTTTCCAGACAAACAAATGCTGAGACAATTTTCCACTTCCAACCGAGTACTACAAGAACTGCTAAAAGGAGCTCTAAATCTTGAAACAAATCCTTGAAATACACCAAAATAGAACCTCCTTAAATCTCACAGGACCTATACAACAATAACACAATGAAAAAAGACAAAACAGGTATTGAGGCAACAAATAGCACAATGGATAGAATAGTACCTCACATCTCAATACTAATGTTGAATGTAAATGGCCAAAGTGTTCCACTTGAAAAATACAGAATGGCTGAACGCATAAGAATTCGCCAACCAAGTTTCTGCTTTCTTCAGGAGACACACCTAACACATAAGAACTCATAGAAACTTAAGGCAAAGGGGTGAAAAAAGATATTCCATGCAAATGGAAACCAAATGCAAGCAAGAGTAGTTATTCTTATATCAGACAAAACAAACCTTAAAGCAATAGCAGTTAAAAAAGACAAAGAGGGACATTATATAGTGATAAACGGGCTAGTTCAACAGGAAAATATCACAATCCTAAATATATATGCACCTAACACTGGACCTCCAAAATTTATAAAACAATTACTGCTAGACCTAAGAAATGAGATAAACAGCAACACAATAATAGTAGGGGACTTTAATACTCCACTGACAGCACTAGATAGGTCATCAAGACAGAAAGTCAACAAAGAAACAATGGACTTAAACTATACCCTACAACAAATGGACTTAACAGATATTTGCAAAACATTCTACCCAACAACTGCAGAATATACATTCTATCCATCAGCACATGGAACATTCTCCAAGATAGATCATATGATAGGCCACAAAACAAGTATCAGTAAATTTAAGAAAATCAAAATTATATCAAATACCCTCTCAGGCTACAGTGGAATGAAATTGGAAATCAACTCCAAAAGGAACCCTCAAAACTATGCAAATACATGGAAATTAAATAACCTGCTCCTGAATGATCATTGGGTCAACAATGAAAGAGGAAAGGTCATAGGATTAAATTCCTTCATCGAAGAGTATTAAAAAGCACAAATAGGCAATCTAAGGTCACATCACACAGAACTCGAGAAACAAGAACAAACCAAACCCCAAACCAGCAGAAGAAAAGAAATAAAGAAGATCAGAGAAGAACTAAATGAAATTGAAACAAACAAAAATATAAAAGATAAATGAAACAAAAAGCTGGTTATTTGAAAAGATAAATAAAATTGATAGGTAATTAATGAGATTAACCAAGAAAAGAAGAAAGAAGAACCAAACAAGCTTAATTAGAAATGAAACAGGAGATATTACAACTGATGCCACAGAAATACAAAAGATTATTTAAGGCTACTATGAACACCTTTACATGCATAATCTAGGAAACTTAGAGAAGATGGACAAATTCTTGGAAATATACAACCCTCCTAGATTCAACTAGGAAGATACAGAAGCTCTGAACAGACCAATAACAAGCAGTGATATTGAAATGGTAATTTTTTTTATTATTATACTTTAGGTTTTAGGGTACATGTGCACAATGTGCAGGTTTGTTACATATGTATCCATGTGCCATGTTGGTGTTCTGGACCCATTAACTCGTCATTTAGCATTAGGTATATCTCCTAATGCTGTCCCTCCCCCCTCCCCCCACCCCACAACAGTCCCCGGAGTGTGATGTTCCCCTTCCTGTGTCCATGAGTTCTCATTGTTCAATTCCCACCTATGAGTGAGAACATGCGGTGTTTGGTTTTTTGTCCTTGTGATAGTTTACTGAGAATGATGGTTTCCAGTTTCATCCATGTCCCTACAAAGGACATGAACTCATCATTTTTTATGGCTGCATAGTATTCCATGGTGTATATGTGCCACATTTTCTTAATCCAGTCTATCGTTGTTGGACATTTGGGTTGGTTCCAAGTCTTTGCTATTGTGAATAGTGCCTCAATAAACATACATGTGCATGTGTCTTTATAGCAGCATGATTTATAGTCCTTTGGATATATACCCAGTAATGGGATGGCAGGGTCAAATGGTATTTCTAGTTCTAGATCCCTGAGGAATCACCACACTGACTTCCACAATGGTTGAACTAGTTTACAGTCCCACCAACAGTGTAAAAGTGTTCCTATTTCTCCACATCCTCTCAAGCACCTGTTGTTTCCTGACTTTTTAATGATAGCCATCTAACTGGTGTGAGATGGTATCTCATTGTGGTTTTGATTTGCATTTCTCTGATGGCCAGTGATGATGAGCATTTTCTCATGTGTTTTTTTGGCTGCATAAATGCCTTCTTTTGAGAAGTGTCTGTTCATGTCCTTCGCCCACTTTTTGATGGGGTTGTTTGTTTTTTTTCTTGTAAATTTGAGTTCATTGTAGATTCTGGATATTAGCCCTTTGTCAGATGAGTACGTTGTGAAAATTTTCTCCCATTTTGCAGGTTGCCTGTTCACTCTGATGGTAGTTTCTTTTGCTGTGCAGAAGCTCTTTAGTTTCATTAGATCCCATTTGTCAATTTTGGCTTTTGTTACCATTGCTTTTGGTGTTTTAGACATGAAGTCCTTGCCCATGCCTATGTCCTGAATGGTATTGCCTAGGTTTTCTTCTAGGGTTTTTATGGTTTTAGTTCTAACATGTAAGTCTTTAACTCATCTTGAATTAATTTTTGTATAAGGTGTAAGGAAGGGATCCAGTTTCAGCTTTCTACATATGGCTAGCCAGTTTTCCCAGCACCATTTATTAAATAGGGAATCCTTTCCCCATGAAATGTTAATTTTTAAAAATGCCAATACAAATAGTCCAGGACCAGACAGATTCACAGCTGAATTCTATCAGACATTCAGTGAAGAATTGGTACCCATCCTACTGACATTATTCCAAAAGAAAAAGAGGGAATCCTCCCTTAATTATTCTATGAAATCAATATCACCCTAATACCAAAGCCAGGGAAGGACATAACCAAAAAATAAAACTACAGGCCAATATCCCTGATGAACACAGATGCAAAAATCCTCAACATAATACTAGTAAACTGAATCCAACAGCATAACAAAAAGATAGTCCACCATGTCAAGTGGGTTTCATACCAGGGATGCAGGGATAGTTTAACATATCCAAGTCAATAAATGTGATACGTGACATAAGAGGAATTAAAAACAAAAATCACATGATCATCTCAATAGATGCAGGAAAAACATTTGACAAAATCCACCATCTCTTTATGATTAAAACTCTCAGCAAAATCAGCATAGAAGGAACATACCTTAAGGTAATAAAAGCCATCTACTACAAACCCACAGCCAACACACTACTGAATGGGGAAAAAACAAAAGCATTCCCCCTGAGAAATGGAACAAGACAAGGATGCCCACTTTCACCACTTCTACTGAACATAGTACTGGAAGCCCTAGCCAGAGCAATCAGACAAGAAAAACAAATAAAGGGCATCCACATCAGTAAAGAGGAAGTCAAAATGTCAGTGTTTGTTGATGATAAGATCGTATACCTAGAAAACTCTAAAGACTCATCCAAAAAGCTCCTAGAACTAATAAATGGATTCGGTGATGTTTCAGGATACAAAACTCATGTACACAAATCAGTATTTCTCCCATATACCAACAGTGACCAAGCTGAGAATCAAATCAATAACTCAACCCCTTTATAACAGCTGCAAAGAAAATAAAATACTTAGAAATATACCTAACCAAGAATTTGAAAGACCTCTACAAGGAAAACTACAAAACACTGCTGAAAGAAATCATGGATGACACAAACAAATGGAAACACATCCCAGATGCATGAATGGGTAGAATCAATATTGTGAAAATGACCATACTGCCAAAAGCAATGTATAAACTCAATGTAATTCTCATCAAAATACCATCAGCATTCTTCACAGAACTAGAAAAAGCAATCCTATAATTCATACAGAACCTAAAAAGAGCCTGCATAACCAAAGCAAGACTAAGCAGAAAGAACAAAACTGGAGGCATCACATTACCCGACTTCAAAAGGTACTACAAGGCCATAGTCACCAAAACAGCATGGTACTGGTTTAAAAATAGGCACATAGACCAATGGAACAGAATAGAGAACCTGGAAATAAAGCCAAATACAACCAACTGATCTTCAGCAAAGCAAACAAAAACATAAAGTGAAGAAATGACATCCTATTCAACAAATGGTGCTAGGATAATTGGCAAGCCACATGTAGAAGAATGAAACCGGATCCTCATCTCTCACATTATAAAAAAATTAACTCAAGATGGATCAAGGACTTAAATCTAAGATCTGAAACCACAAAAATTCTAGACATTGGAAAAACCCTTCTAGACACTGGCTTAGGCAAAGACTTCATGACCAAGAGCCCAAAAGCAAATGCAACAAAAAGATAAATAGATGGGACTTAATTAAACTAAAAAGCTTCTGCACAGCAAAAGAAATAATCAGCAGAGTGAAAAGACAACACACAGAGTGGGAGAAAATCTTTACAATGTATGCACCAGAAAAAGGACTAATTCCAGAATCTACAAAGAACTCTAACAAATCAGTGAGAAGAAAAAAAAAAATTCCCATCAAAAAGTGGGATAAGGACATGAATAGATAATTCTCAAAACAAGATATACAAATGGCCAACAAACATATGTAAAATTGCTCAACATCACTAATTATCAGGGAAATGCAAATCAAAACCACAATGCAGTGCCACATTACTCCTACAAGAATGGCCATAATCAAAAAATAATAGATGTTGGCATGGATGTGGTGAAAAGGGAACACTTAACTGTTGATGGGAATGTAAACCAGCACAACCTCTATGAAAAACAGTGTGGAGATTCCTTAAAGAACTAAAAGTGTATCTATCATTTGATCCAGCAATCCTACTGCTAGGCATCTAGCCAGATGAAAAGAAGCCATTATATGAAAAAGATACTTGCACAGGCATGTTTAAAAGCTGCACAATTTGCAATTGCAAAAATATGGAACCAGCCCAAATGACCATCAATCAATGAGTGGATAAAGAAAATGTAGTGTATATATGTATATATATATATATATATATATATACACATATATATATATATATATATATATATACACATATATATATATATAATGGAATATTACTCAGCCATAAAAATGAATGAAATAATGTCATTTGCAGCAAAGCTACTGGAGATTATTCTAAGTGAAGCACCTCAGGAACAGAATACCAAACATCATATGTTCTCACTCGTAAGTGGGAGATAAGCTATGAGGACACAAAGGCGTAAGAATTATACACTGGACTTTGGGAACTCCGGGGAAAATGTGGGAGGGGGTGAGGGATAAAAGACTACCCACTGGGTACAGTGTACACTGCTCGGGTGATGGGTGCACCAAAATCTCAGAAATAAAAAAATAATTAAGTCCATCTCATTATCTTCCCACAAAGAAATATTATGATCACAATGTACCAAACACCAAAAACATAAATCTCAGGGATTTTCCTCAACTATATGAACTTCTTCAGCTGTCCGTATCAAATCCTCTGCAATCTATCTCAGCAATCTCCTTTAAATCAGCCCTACTCTTCTCCATGACCACTGCCCTGCCTCAGTTAAGTAGGTCATCGTTTACTGTGTAAAAAGTTACAGCAGCTTTCCAGCAAGAGCTGCCACCGGTAACTGCTCTCTCCAAATCAGCAACCCACTGCCTACACACTTGTCTTCCTAAAGCATGTGCTCTTATTGACGCTCCAAAGTTCCCACTATAGCTCTCAGAATTAAGGCCAAATTCTTTAGCACAGATATGAGGTCTTTTTCAACCTGACTCCACACAATGTATTAGCCCAATATACCAGCAACTTTCAAACAAACACTTGATACTCAAAGTAATCTTTTAAGCAACTTAATTTGTAGCTTTTCGAACACTGTATGCTCTTTATACCTTGGTAACTTCAAATGATACATCCCTTCATCTTGCGCCTTTCTTGCTTTATTAATGTTTACCTCTCAAGACCCACTTTTAAATGCTACCTCTTCTATGCAATCTTCCAGGAGGCCCTTCATGTATATGTATTTAGTGAATCCTTTCTTCTGCTCAGGAAGAATTTTACTTATATCGTTAGTATGGTACTGAGCACTATTGTATTGCTATTCGTTTATACATCTGTCTCCCCAGAGACTGTGAACTTAGTGATGATAACTTTATTCATCTTTGAATTTCCAACCCACCTATTACAACGCTTGTTATATTAGGAAACACTTAGTCGATATTTATAAAATTATGTAATGTATGCAAAAGTAATAAATGTGTGTACATACGTATCTGCTACTGGGTGAATGAGGACATTTAGCACTGAAAGGCAAATTCTCCCAGTGCCTGCCTCACTCCCAAATTCACTACTGCATCCAAATTTAGCATAATATATCAGAAATAGGAGGACCTTTTCCTAGATTAACTTGATAAACTACACTGAAACGATGGTATCTAAGAGCTCTTAAAATTCCAAATTATGCCTAAATATATTCTAATTCACCAGAAGAACTATTTTGCCAATATTGTGTATTAACAAATCATTTGTTAGCAAAAATGAAAAAGTGCTTTCTGTTACTCATAAAAACATGAGTATCTTCATTTAAAGTTTAGTGTACCACTATGATCTAAAATAAAGAAACTATGCTAAATTAAACACTGTTCATCGAGAAATATAAAAGCTAAATTTGTAGATTCGTTGATTTATTATACAGAATCTATGATTTTCCAACAATATGCTCATACGAGTTTGTGATAATGCCATAAATTTTTTTGGCAAACATTAGGTGTTTAGCAGATTCATCCTGTCTAATTAGTAGAGATTTAATTATTATGTACATATGTATGTATAGCACCTACAACAAGGCTCTATTTAAACGTTTCTAGACCGTCTCATCAGCCACACTGTTTATCAATCATGTTCAATGCATCTTAATAGATGTTTTATTTAATTGGAATCACAAAACTAAATCTCCAACTCAGTCTATCTCCTGTAATACTTTACTGTAATTTGTCTTCAAAGCTCTAGAAAAATTCAGTTGAAACATCAACAATAAATATATGGCTTAGATACCAAGATATGTTATGCTTTTAATAAAGATAATGAAATAAATAGCTAAAAATATGTAAGACTTTTAGTAAAATTCTAGTTTAAAATGATAATTTTAAGTACTATGAAAATATTTAAAATTCTAAATAATAACTATCAGATGCATTAATTAGTATTTGACTATAAGTGCACAATGTGTCTAATCTCTAAAATTAAAATAGATGTAACATGATGATGGAAATTAATAATTACAAGGCTAACTTCTTCTAAAGATTTTGGAGTGACTAGTGAAAAAAATATTTTTTAAGTATTCAAGTGAAAAAATAAAATTTACCATGCCTTACATAAGAACCAAACAAAAATAACAAAGCATAAATCTAAAAAATTTTTTGTATATTTTGTGCATGACAATAAAATTCGGCTTATTAAATTAGAATAATTCAGAGTACTTATCTTAGAAATATGTTAGGAATTTCTCACTTTTTCTCCTATTGTGATCATCAAGTAAATAATCAAAGGGAATCAAAAGTTTTGCAAACTATATAATTCAAAATTATAAGAAAAACTACACAGTCACACACTTGGAGTGACAAAACTCTTGATGTCTTTACACATCCTGTGTCAATAATTCAACTTTATTTAAAATAATACAAAGAATATAAACCTTCTCACCATGGTCTTAAATGTCATTCAAATGGAAATATACATACCTGCCCACACCAACCATATTCCAGCATTGTAGAGTTGGAGAATATAAGGCTTTTTCAAGATTCTAAATATTAGTGTAAAAGCTGTTGATTCATTCAGAAGAAATCTGCTATTCTCCTTCTTCAAAGAGTGGTTACCAACTACAAGTTCTTACTGGGCCATCAATACTGCCACAATCCAAGCTTTGTTGTAATGTTGTACTCTTACAGCTAAAACCTGTTGATAATGAACCTGAACCCATTATTTTGAGTCAATGAATTGAAAGAAATAGGGCAAAGAATGAAAGCCACAGGGCCAATTACGAACATTCTTTGATGTATTACTTGCTAGCACCCACCATATCACTTTGTGTCTTTGTCTTGATCCCCTCTGTTACTCATTAATTATTCTGGAAGGGTTAAAGTTCAGAGAGCTAATTGCACAAACCGTCTTTCTTGGTAGGGATTCTCCCTACTCTGACACTTTCCCCAACTGTGCCCAGCCACCTTGTATTATGCCAATTAACCCAATTCTTGGCATTTTTGCTTGGCCTTCCAGCATCTTTTCAAGCTTTGCCTAAAATATTTTCAGTAGTTTGCCTATAGAATAAACCAATACAACTTTAAGGTTTTATTCGAACTTATTTCATGACATAATCTTTCCTAAACTCCTAATAATACAACTAACTTTATTCCACGCTAATTATATCATAAACACAACTTTATAACAAATAAAAATATTTTAACTAGCTAGTTGCTGAAGAGTTACAATACTAAATTATTCATTCTACCTTTCCACACTGAGTCCGAGCTCATACTAATAAAAATGACATTTTCCACATTTGTTAGCCAAGATCTGAACAGAAAAGATTCAATTTTTATATGGCATATTGGGCAGATTTTCATAATTTATAGACTCCAATATTATCAGGATATTTAAAAGAACTGGTGAGGCTACATAGTGTCTGAAAAGTTTCTAATATTTGATTATTATTACAATTCTGAAATAAAATTTGAAAAATAAATAATCATGTCTTGTAATGCTTCCTGGGATATGTCACATCATCCCTTATTTTTCTATATTTTTCAAAATATTTTTAAAATCCTTTGTTTTTCTATGTATTTCAGTTTCAGTGGTATCCAGTAATTGAAGGCATCTTTTTCAGAGGTAGGCACTAATGTTTATTTTCAGTTATTGCAGTTATATTTGTGTGAATTAGTAATTTTTGAGCAACTACCATATATCACACATTTGCTGGCTGCTGTGACTAACGTGTACATTAATCAACTTCAGGCTAATGGAGATGTCAGAAGACCAACAAATAAATAAACACTAATATAAATACTTGGGAACAGGAGATAGCTTGAAGAAAGAGAAAACGTATAGGACCATCAACTTAGAGAATAAAAAGGAGCCAGTCATGCAAAGAGCAGGGCAGAAGGAACAGCATATGCAAAGTCTTATTAGAAGTAAGCTTGCTGGGCGTGAGGAGCTGAATTAAGGCCAGTTTGCAATCTAGTGAAAGGGAGACAAATGGCTTGGGACTAGATTAGAAAGATAGATAGAAACCAGATCATGCAGAATGTTTTAGACTATGAAAAGGAGTTATATTTTATTTAAGGAACAATGCATCTGATGTGATTGATTTTTGTACTACTGAGAAGAATGTGTCAAAGAGTTTTTAAACCAAGAGAGAAGTGAAGCGGGGATCAGTTTTTAAATAGAAATCCCATAAATCTTATAATTTTTTTCTATGGTAGAGAGAGTTCTTTGCACAAACCCATAAAACTTTGCTTAAAATCTAATTTATAGAATGGGTTTGACCAAATGGATTGTATTTGTTAATTTTCATTAAACAGACAGTAAAATCCCATACTCCACAAAGCAACTGTGTCAAAAGAACATGCCAATAAATTCATGGCTTGGATGAAAATATGTTTAAAAGTCCAAAGTATAAAATTATTGAATAAGATTTTTTTAAGTTTGTTTATAGATTTCATTAAATGTCACAAGAATAAAATGAGTCTAAAATGAAGCTAAAATGAAATTATTACCTCCACTGAGGTCAGAGCAATCAGTCAGCTAAAGTTACATAGATTTCACCTTTAGCTGGAACTGTGTGTAAAATGTATTTGGTTAATTCATTCACAGTGTTATCAATGACAGAACTTTTCAGATTGACCTTTTGATAAAGCTAACACAAAAATAACCAACCATGATTCCAAAGTTATTAAATGTATCCTTTTAACCTCTCTTTCATAAGACTCTCTAACATTAACATTAGGGTGGCAAAAAATAGTTCCATGAATTAATTGACTCTTACATAACCACTGTAAAATATATCTTTCAGAGCCTGTGGCTTGTCTATTCCTCATTTTTAGAAGGCTATTTATTCTTTTTAAATTTAATTTCTTTCACACATGATTTATTGAGATATTAAGCTACTTTTCCTAATGAAAATTAAAGGTAAATGATAATTTTTAAAAAGTATTTTCATTCTAATGATTTCCCTCAACTCAAATTTACATATTTGAAATAAAGAGGGGCACTTTAGATTGATGCTTACCTCCCAGAATTCACTTCAATCCCCTTCCTCTTCCCACACCCAGTTTGTCAAACTAAATATTCATCCCTCTCTGTTTCTAGTTAGTCAATAATGAACACTTTCTTAAAATAATATCATATTTAGGACCAAATAATGTGAGAAACGCCAACTCCAAATAACCATTCAATTGTTCTTATCCTCATTATCAATTGTATAATTGAGTTACAATTTAATGTCTGATGCACACATGTGTGGCATGAAGATCAAATCAGGATATTTAGGTGTGTGAGGTGTAATCATGAGTGATGAGGTGATGGATATGCTAAATTTATTATTTTAGGATATTGAATGCTTCTTTATGAGAACCCTCCCCACTGTTTTCCAAGTTGTAATGCTGTAAGACACCACATTGCCCCCCACTGAATTGTTAGCAAATGCGAAGTGACAATATGAATACTTGGAGTTGGATCTTACCTCCAGGGATCAGATTCTAAAAGAATGGTAACTCAGCACTTGACAGGAAAGAGAGAAAGCAGAATATTCTGCCAAGTCATGATTTAAAACTCTTTTCCACTATTTGTAAACTACTAGTAAACAGCTTATATTGAAATAGAATGGAAATTGTATAATTATGCAATTTCTACTCCCACATATGTTTTTACATTTTCTACAAGATTATTATTTCAACATATTCCCTACTGCAGCTATGGATGTGATAGTTCTAAATCCAGCAAATGTTGTAAAATAAGTTAAGTGACATCATTAGTGCAGCAGCACAATAATGGAGTTATTTTCCACTGGTAAAAGTCATTATCTCTGTGGCTTAATCTCCCACAATTTAAACCATTATACAAGGAATTTCATGGCAAAACTGTTCGGTGCATGAATTACAATTGATTAGAGATCAGGGGAGGGACATCTCAGCCAATGTTAAAAACTTCCAACTAAGCCTAAATGCCACACCCTGGGATGCAGAATTTTACCCCAATGAAACTGGGCTTAAAATACATTTATTTGAAATAAACTATATAAAAAACTCTGTTAAATATTTTACTAGAGCATTTCATATATTAAATGAAATGCTTTGTCTTCTAAGGGACTGTTACAGGTGAAAATTAAGAATAACAATTATCACATTTAATATTTAGGCCCTTCAAAATATATATTTTATTAAAATAGAATGTCTAGGATACTGAGATTATTGTCCAGTGTGGCCTGTATTATGTCTATTCTACTCTCCATATCTAAACAGCAAATGTGTATAATAGACGACCACTGTTTCATAATCCTTCACTACTTCTCCAAAACGCACAGGCTTTCACCCATAAGCTGTAAGATTACTCACAAACTGAACTTCAAATATTATAAGTCCTTTTCTACAAATTCTGTACTCAGCTAATTAAAGTGCTACATTCCATTGTTCATTGTTTTAACATCACCTTTGCCAGTCTAGCAATGGTTTCAGGGATAAGGGAGATGGAAGGTATCTTTAAGAACAATTTAAATTCTTTCCCAATAGGAGAAAGAAAGAAAAAAACCTACTATTAATGAAAAAGGAAAAATTTCCAACTTGTAATTAAATAGTTCCAGCAACAGGGATCTCAAACTCATTCTGTTGTTGGATTAATGTAAGAGCCAAAAGGCTTACTTTTAATCTAAAACTGTAGACTACCACATTCTAACTCCTACATGTCAACTTCTGTTAGTAATTCTTCCTTCTGGAATAATGTGAAATAATATTATTCTTGCCATATAACAATCTTTCAGAAAATACTTGTTATCACAATTCCCTTTAAGTCCATCTCTGAGATAAATATACAGCATACTCCTGCAACATTCTTCATAGGACTTTGCTGTCATGCTCCTCATGATCTCTCCTGTTACACCTACTATTTCCTGTGCCTAGAGTACTTTTTCCTTGCCCCCTACTACTCCAGTCTGTTTCTCATTCATCAGCCTAGGGGATAACATGCTTGGGGAAGCATTCTCTAACCTTCTCAAAGAGTGGATTGGACAACCACCCGTCCCCACTCCTCCTTGTTACTATAGAACTCTGTGCTGACCCCTACTGCAGAACTTTTCATTATTTATTGTAATTCTCTTTTCATTGTCTTTCCAATTAGACTGTCAAATCTCTGATAAGAGGAACTGCCTTAATCACTGACACATCTCTAAAACTGAGTACATGGTAGTAGTCGGCTAAATACTTGTGATGATTAGAAAATCAAAGAATGAGACAGGATGGTGACCAACTGTGTTCCTCAGTTTCTTTATATATAAACTGGGAATGAAAATAGTATTCACCTCTCGGGGTGGTTGTATTGGTCAATTGAGTCAATATATTTTTTAAAAAACCTATTTAAAAAGCATCTAGTAGGTAAGAAGTTTTTTAAATCTTAGTCATTATTTTTGATGATTAAGTAAAACACATTTGTTTTTTATATAAGCTAATGTTAAATTATGTCTACCCATTTTTGTACTTATGATTAGGTTTTTAACATAAATGAGGAGCTTAACATTCACATTTGTTCCTTTTCATCTTAATTCTTTCTGATAACTGTAATATATATGTACTTAATATTATTATCTAAATTATACATAATATACCCACAGAGCACACACATACACGTAAACACACACACACATAGATACACAGATGTGGGCCGAGAGGGAAGGAAAAATGAGACAGGGAAATTTATTGATTGAGTACAAGGACTTTGGACACAATTGACCTTGGGTTCAAGACTCAGTTCATGAACTTTATGCAAACTTGGACAAGTTGCTTACTCTCTTCTATTATTAATCTCCTTGTGTATAGAGGTTCACCCAACCATCAATTCACTACAGTCCATTATCACCATGCCACTGTTTCATTATTACTTGGCATGTACTTGTTTAAATCTATAGCAACTAGAAGTAATCTTGATCCTCTGAACTTGTACCTACTCTATACAGTTTATCACAGAAAAGCATAGAATATATCTGATTATATAGAATAGTGAGTATCATATGTCAACTTGAAAATATGGTCCATAAAAGGTAGCAAAGAACTAACCTTGGAAAAATAGGAAGGGTACAGATTATTTAAGGAATGCAAGGATTAATAAAGTACACTTAATTGGAAGAGTAGCCAATGAAAGTTTTTAGTGGAAGAATGACAAAATTGGAGTTCTACCTCAGGAGTGTAATGTGTCATATTATGAAAGATGATTGGAAGAGGCTGACTCTTCGGCAGGAGACTATTGAAAAGTTTTGTATTGGCTGGAACAAGAGGTTTACCAAGAGTGCTTGCCAAATGACTAAGTATAAATCACTGCCATTGGCATAGACGGGAATTCAATCATGAAATATGCACTGGTCTTACAGGCTAGAAACACATAAGCAAGTGAACTTAAGAATGTAAGTATATATATATAAAACCTCTCATATAAGGCAGCTTGCTTCCACTCAAAATATAAATTCAAGTGATGATTTAGGAGATGAGACATTAATTCCCACTGAGGATGCAAAAGACAGAGCGAAGTATCTCTGGAGAAGTACTATTGAAACTGGGCTTTCAGGACAGGTAAATGTTAACCATTAGCTATGGGGGAAGGATGCACACGAATAAAAATGTATGGAAATTCTGGTTTTGAAACAAAGAAGTCAACTTTTTTTCTCTGTCCATCTAGTCAGTATCCCTGGAACTTCCTTTCTGTCCAAAGGCCCAGGGTGTCAAGGTTTGGATCACATAAATTCAGCCCTCTGGGAAGAGATGCCTGACCTCAGAGTGAGGCAGGAGAAAGGCCATTTCACAGTGACTTCCTAGAATGGAATTGAAAGGGAAACCCTAACTTACCATGCCTAAGTAACAAAAGGACCAGAGACTACCTTTGCAAATCCCCACGTTTTCTGCCCAGCAGATGAGAAATTGAAAGTACTTCTGATTGGTTGATTTTTGCAACCAATCAGACGTTTGCATAGGAGTGTGACATTTGTAACTTCACTTCAGCCTCTGGTTGGTTTCTTTCTGCAACCAATTAGACTGATTGCGGGCCACCACTTCATTTACATGAGGTGAGCACCAAGTGGCCCATGGGAAATCTCTAGGGGGCATTTGGACCTGAGAAGATTCTGTATCCGGGCCCTTGAGCTCCAATGCTCGGCCTGCTCCCACACTGTGGAGTGTACTTTCATTTTCAGTAAATCTCTGCTTTTGTTACTTCATTCTTTCTTTGCTTTGTTTGTGCATTTTGTCCAATTCTTCATTCGAGACGCCAAGAGCCTGGACACCCTCCACTGGTAACAAGAGGACCTACAGTATGGCTTCTCCCAGATGTGTCAAACTATAACGCAGACTGTCAGCTGCTCTCCAAAATGAGGTCCCATCACTTAGGTGAAAGTAGAAAATACTAGAATGGTTACCACTTCTTTTTTTCCTAAAACTAAAATATAAGACTATATTTTATCTGAAAATATATTAGTTCAAGGTTGAAGTAAAAATTTTACAATCTAATAAGACATAGATAATTTGCATGTGCTCAAAAATGCTTACCGATAGAGTTATGTGATGGTAAAAAATGAGTTCATGTCCTTTGCAGGGACATAAATGAAGCTGGAAACCATTATTCTCAACAAACTAACACAGGAACAGAATACCAAACACCGCATGTTCTCACTCATAAGTGGGAGTTGAACAATGAGCACATAGGGCACGGGGAGGGGAACATCACACACCAGGGCTTGTCGGGGGTGGGGGGCAAGGGGAGGGATAGCATCAGGAGAAATACCTAATGTAGATGACAGGTTGACGGGTGCAGCAAACCATCATGGCACATGTGTACCTATGTAACAAACCTGCACGTTCTGTGCATGCATCCCAGAACTTAAGTATAATAAAAAAAGGAAAAAAAAATTATGCTAGAGATCTGAACTGTAGACTTAAAAGAGAATACACAAGAAATACTTTTTCTTCTAATTCCTTATGCATAAAACTTCTTCAGAGAAATTTGTAATATAATTCAGAATTGTATGAAGAACATTGAATAATAGAGCTTTAGCATCTAGTGTTCTCTTTTCTCATTTAGCTTTTTTTAAAGTGTCATTTAGCTTTCACTTGTTGCAAGCACTATTAAACTATGTTAGATCCTAAATAAAAGCAAATATGTAAATAGTGAAACAAGTTGTTGATGTTGCCTTTCCCTTAGAAGTTTAGAATTGTATTTTCCTTCAGTGTGCTTCTCCCTCAGCTAGGTCATCACTAACAGAAAAGCAATCTTAATATAGGCAATTCATAAACATCTGTAATGTCCCCACCATTAGAAAATCAACATTATGGCCTGGCGCAGTGGCTCACGCCTGTAATCCCAGCACTTTGGGAGGCCGAGGCGGGTGGATCATGAGGTCAGGAGATCAAGACCATCCTGGCTAACATGGTGAAACCCCGTCTCTACTAAAAATACAAAAAATTAGCCGGGCGTTGTGCGGGGCGCCTGTAGTCCCAGTTACTCAGGAGGCTGAGGCAAGAGATTAGCGTGAACCTGGGAGGCAGAGCTGGCAGTGAGCTGAGATCACGCCACTGCACTCCAGCCTGGGCAACAGAGCGAGACTCCATCTCAGAAAAAAAAAAAAAAAAAAAGAAAATCAACATTATTTACGAGATGTTTCTGTAAGAGAATAAAACTAGAGACGCAAGACCCTGTATAAACAAAGATATTTGGCTTCCAAATAGATGTCAAAATTGAGTCAATTATACTCTAGATGGAGAAACATCTCTAATAAAATTTTTAAATAAATAAAAATAAACAAGAACTCAAATTTCTTAACCCAATTTACAGAATCATTCAAGGCTGAAAATGTGCATTGTTCTAAATTCTTCTTTTGATAAACATGTGTTTAGTTGTATAGAAAAAAAGATTATCCATTTGCAAATGCCATGCCAAAAACAATTTGATAATTACACTAAAAAAAAGGAAAAAGAAGTAATAAGATACATATACTATTCATCCACTTTAACCATTAAACTAAAATGGCCAAACTGAATCTCTCAAACAAAATAGCTTCTGGGCTAGAATCTTGATGCCAACTTTAGCCCAGAGCAAATTCTTACAGTGACGATGTTTGCTCTGCAAAACGCCGTTTTAATGGAAGCACTGTCCGACCTTTGACTCCAGTAAAGCTACTAGATCTCCCATAAAGACATAATTGAAACTTCCAAATATAGGGACCTTTTTTACCTATTAATTGTCCTTTCAGAGATCAGATCTTATCCCAGTGTCTCCAGTGAATTCCCCTGTGAACTCGAAAGCACTTTCACATTGCCCTAAGGTTCAAGTGGAAAGAATAAATGGCAGGAGTTAGATGTTACTGTTTGGTTCTTATGCATCTATTACTTTAATACTAGTTACAACTTGAAGTTCAACTAACTGACAAAGCCTGAAGACTCCATTCGATTAGCTGTAATAGGATTGTAACACTGCTTTGGAACAGCAGACTTAAATAGACAAAAATCTTGGCAAATACATCTTTCGTGTATTCCATTAATTCTAAAATAAATATGTTACCTGAGGCAAAATAAGTATAATCAGATATTTTGGTATTTTACATTTCAGTGGAAGTATTTTCATTCCATTATGATGACATTTTAACACTCAGTGTTTAAGAAGGAAGTTTAATATGTATGTGTACATGAATTAAACTTCTACTGAACATACCCTTTTTTTGATGTTGTTCTAACAGACTTAAAATCAGGCTATGGTTAAAGGAGATGCTCACCACATTAATACATTTAATTAATTTGTTTGATTGGGCATTCTCCACCAACTACACAAGGCATATTTCTGAGATGTTTATTACTGCTCTCTTTACCCATATTAGGGGTTAAAAAGTAGAAAATGTGGGTCACCTCAATAGTCACTGAGTAGTTAACCACTTGCCAGATTAGATCTCTAATCCTATGTCCAGAAAATATACTATGGAAGCGAGTCTGACCATTACTTTAGGACTAGACACTTCCACAGGCTCTACAACAAAATGCAAGTTAAATTAACAAAAGGCCCCAACAAGTGCCCTTGAAACAATTTAAGCCAGTTTAAAGGAAGCATAGATTAATCATTTTTTACAAAGGTGAAAGGACTTGCATCTCTTTCATTGTTTCATTTATCCAATCAATTAACATTTACCGAGTACCTATTGAGTTAATACAGCAGCAGACTGAGTACTTTGAAATTTCAAAGTAAGCAGTAGACTTGGGCCTTGTCCTCAAGGGAAAATTTCTAGTAAGAAGACGTGACATCCACGAAACCATAGTAAGACACATGAACTCTGCAATGTGGTCCATAGAATATATATGTTTGAAAAATGGAAAGCAAAAGAAAAATCTACAGGTGCAATTCTTAGATGAGTCCTTTATTTTTACTTTTTTAAAAACGAAAGCAAATATTTCAAGGGCACACATATGAGAAAGAAGGATCACAAAGGCACAGGACAACAAAATGGGCAAGAGAAGACCCTTTCTTTTCAGAAAGAGAAGAAAAGCATTTCAGGAAGAAAAACTGAAAATGCAAAATTTGAGGCTTTGACTTCTGAATATTAGACTTACATGCTCCACAATTTAATATATGACTAACCTGTTAAATGGCTTTAGCGTGGGTCTGATTTTGTTTCTTCTTTCTCTTTTTGTTTAATTTTTATCACTTTTTCAGTGTGCTCTTACCAAATGCATATTCTCTGTGTCACTTCATATTCCATATTTTACATCTGCTATGCCAAAAATAATCTCTAACTTTTTTATAGACAAATCCCTGTCTTCTCTGCAAATATTATGACATCATTGATTTCCAAAGCTCCGATACGGATAGCAAGATCTAAGTGTATGTTAGGAAAATATATTCATAGGTGGATATACCTTGGGGGAAATGCAAGCTCTAAAAGTTAGTATAGACATAACCTGACCCACCAAAAAATCAATAACAGAAATGTGGTAATGTTCACTTGTCTTGCCTTCCTGAGATATAAACTTTTTAAAGGCGGTTTGCAAAACTTTTGTGCATAAGGTTTTGGTGTTTTTCCTTCATTTTCCATTTTCCCCAGGCTGTACAAATTTGAAAGAATTTATAAAAGTGAGTCGAATTTACAAAAACAAAACACAAGAAGAAATTGAAAGTAGGCAGGACAAGTATAGAAACCACTGAAACAGATTGGACACCAACAGAATAACATATGAGGTAGTTTTAAATACATTAAGGAGGTAGAAAAGGACATAAATAATTTTGATTCCTGAGTGTGAGATCATAAACACTATAGAGAATTTGCCTCCAGCATCTGGTAACCTGAACAATGTTATAGAAGTCAGAATTGGTTTGAAGTCAGATGCATAAGACCAACTGCTGTTAATGTGATTACTTTTTTCTCATTATGTGTAGGTCTAGACTAGACTTCGGGTTTTAGTTTTTCATAAGTACTACCATGTAATGACAAATGTATTTAAAAATTTTAAAATAAGAGTACATCTTTGGCCGGGCGTGGCGGCTCACACCTGTAACCCCAGCATTTTGGGAGGCCAAGGCGGGCAGATCACAAGGTCAGGAGATTGAGACCATCCTGGCTAATACGGTGAAATCTTGTCTCTACCAAAAATGCAAAAAAGTAACCAGGCGTGGTGGCATGTGCCTGTGGTCCCAGCTACTCAGGAGGCTGAGGCAGGAGAATTGCTTGAACCTGGGAGGCTGAGGTTGCAGTGACCTCAGATTGAGCCACTGCACTCCAGCCTGGGTGACAGAGAAAGACTCCGTCTCAAAAAAACAAACAAACAAACAAACAAAAGAGTACATTGGGATATAGTAGTCTTACAGATTGTCCAACTTACAAATGGCTTTTCTTTGTTCTTATTTTTTATTCAGTGGTCAATTTACTGTTCAATGTTATAATAGCACCAGTATTGTGGAATGAGCTCAGCACACATAACCTTTATGCTGTAAATTGAAGTTAAATTGCTAAGTCTCATTCGATGTTAATTAAACTTACAATCACTGATTTTATGTAACACATTGTGCTTTAAATATATATGCCTGGGATATTCAGCAGATGAATTGCTACTTATAGATACTAATAATGAGGATGTTGGTTATTTTTTCAACTTTAATTAACAGGTGTAATACCCACTTGCAAAGGCATCATTAAAATGGTATCCAAGATTTACAAAATTTATAATACAGGGCTGGTTACTTAATATCCCTTTCAGAGTTTGACCTTTTCAGAATGCAGTCTAATATTTGGCCATAAAACCACTGAATTTTCAAAACTTTTTTGCCTTAACTCACCTTAAATCCTATTTTTTCATAAAGTTTTTCTGTTTTATTGAAAACATAAAGCACTTCTAGTTATGCAACTATACTAATTGCAAAAACAAAACAAAAGTGTGTGTGTTTAGGGGTACAGGCATGCATGAGTGAAAAGGTGACATTGTAGCAAATGTGCTAGCATGCATGTGTTGACACATACACATATACATACACACATATCCAAACCCCAAAGCTTCATATGCAATATCCAGTATATGTGACTAATACAAATGCTGTAGACTATGGTCCTATCACTAAGACTTTACTGTGATGTACCCTGAAACTATCGTCAGTTCCCCTTTCCTCCTTTTACTACCAAAGTAGCCTTTCATATTTTGAACTCACCAATTAATATGTTGTAATCTGGCTTCTGTTCCCAAATCTTTTTGAAACTATGACACTTTCAAAGGTCAGCTATGATCACCTCAGTTCAATGACCTTTAGGGATTCTACATTTCCTTTTATTTTTTTTTTCTACTGCATCTGGAGGAGCTCCTCTTTCTTGAATATCTCTTGCTTTGCCCTCTATCATATTACACTACTTTTTTTCTCGTCCACTACTCTCAACCCTTCCTCTCTTCCCTCCTAATAATGAATGTATTCCAAGATTCTATCCTTTGCTTATTATCCTTCTTTGTCTTGGCTTCATCTATTGCCTCTGCAACTAACTGCCGCATCTGTGCATTAGATGTGTTTCCTCTTCTAAAGTCTAATCCAAATCCAGTACTAACTACTTACTACCACTTTTCCATTGTAATCTTGAACTTAATAAGTCTTAAATATAACTTTGTATTTCCTTTTATTGACTAAATCCTTCTTCTTCAACAACTCTTACAGGACTTTTTCCCAAATACTTTGACTAAGATTTCTACTGTCTTATGGGCTCAGCCAACATCAACACTCCCCGCTCCACACATACACACATAAACACACACACCCCTATAACCACTTTTCTTGCCTTCCTGAGATATAAACTTTTTAAAGGTGGTTTCTTTATAAAATCTCTGACTGTTGCTTCACTTTTGTATTGCTATTACCTTCATACTTGTCAAATTGTCTCATATTTTAAAAGAGCATAATCCGTCCTTAATGTGGTTTTCATTTGGAGACCAAATTAAACTGTATTTATCTCTCCAAAAATAAAACAAAAGAAAAAAGGAAGGCTGGAGCAGGTGGATTCTTGACAATATGTGGTATTTTCATTGTTTTGGATTTTAGCCATTCTAATATGTGTATAGTAGAATCTCACTGTCATATTAATTTGCAACTTCTCCATGACGTATGATGCTGAGAGTCTTCTTACTATAGGTTTTTTTTTTCCACTTGTATATCTTCTTTTGTAAAGTATCTGTCCCGATATTTTGTGTGTTTTAACCTAGGCTGTTTGTTTTCTTATTGTTGAGCTTTGACAGTTCTTTCTTCATGAGCTTGTAAAGTCATGTTTGGTGATTTAAGCAAATATTACAATGCCTTCTGATGTGTGCTCAAAGTATTTAGACAAACTAATATTATAAATAGAAAGTGGGCAAGATAGGCCGGGCGCTGTGGCTCACGCCTGTAATCCCAGCACTCTGGGAGGCCGAGGCGGGCAGATCACGAAGTCAGGAAATCGAGAACATCCTGGCCATCATGGTGAAACCCCATCTCTACTAAAAATACAAAAATTAGCTGACCGTGGTGCCGCACACCTGTAATCCCAGCTACTCGGAAGGCTGAGGCAGGAGAATCGCTTGAACCAGGGAGTCGGAGGTTGCAGTGAGCCGAGATCGCGCCACTACACTCCAGCCTGGCGACAGAGCGAGACTCTGTTTCAAAAAAAAAAAAAAAAGAAAGAAAGAAAGAAAGAAAGAAGAAAGAAAGAAAGAAAGAAAGAAAGAAAGAAAGAAAGAAAGAAAGAAAGAAAGAAAGAAAGAAAAAAGAAAGTGGGCAGGATAAAAGAATCTGAATATAAATCAATTTTCTATACTTTACGCAAAGTGGTAAAATGTCAATACAGGAGACTATGAAGTATGTAGACCGTGACAGTAGATATATGTATACAGTAGTCCCCCTTTATCCATGGGAGGATATGTTCTAAGACCCCCAGTAGATGCCTGAAACTGCATTAGTACTGAACTCTACATTTACTATGTTTTCTCATAGACATGTCTATGATAAATTTAAATTTACAAATTAGCTTCAGTCAGATATTAACAACAACGTAATAAAATAGAACAATTACAACAATATGCCAACATCAATATTCTTGCACTTTGGGGCCATTATTAAGTAAAATAAGGGTGACTTGGACACAAGCAGTGTGAGACAGCAAAGGTTAATCTGATAACAAAAATGGCTATTAAGTGACTAACAGGAAGCAGTTTTTATAGTGTGGTGATGCAGGACAAAGGGATGATTCACATTCCACAGGAGACAGAGAAGGAAGGTGTATGATCTCATCACACTCCTCAGAATGGAGCACAATTCAAACCTGTGAATTTTTTATTTCTGGAATTTTGTATTTGATATTTTTAAACCATGGTTAACCACGGATAACCGAAAACAGCACAAACAAAACTGTGAATAAAGAAAGATTATTGTGCTGTAATACCCAGAGCAACCACTAAAAAACAAAACAAAACAAAACTATCCAATGATATGGACTCAGAAATAGTTAAATAAATCAAAATGAAACTCTGAAAAATGTTTAAATTATCTACAGTAAGGACAGAAAAGGGAAATCAAAGAATGAGAAACAGAGTGAGTAAACAAGCAAACAGTGAATAAATAAATAAACTGACAGACTTAACCCTTCACATATCAATAGTTATACTAACTGTAACTGATCTAAACATATCAATCAAAAGATAGAGATTAGCAAGGTGGATAAAAACATGATCAAATTTATAAGAAACTTGCTAAAAACATGATAATATAAGCAAATTGAGTGGATAGGAAAAGATATACTATGCAAACATTAACCTTTTTTTTCTTTTTTTTGAGACGGAGTCTCGCTCTGTTGCCTAGGCTGGAGTGCAGTGTCACAATCTCGGCTCACTGCAACCTCCCTCTCCCGGGTGCAAGCGATTATCCTGCCTCAGTCTCCCGAGTATCTAGGACTACAGGCGTGCACCACCACGCCCAGCTAATTTTTCTATTTTAGTAGAGATGGGGTTTCACTGTGTTGCCTAGACTGGTCTCAGCGTGAACCACTGTACCCAGCTGCAAACATTAATTTTTAAATACCAAGAATAACTGTATTAACACCACCTAAAATAGACTTCTGAGCAAAAAGACTTAAGCAGAAACAAAGAAGGCTATTACATAATAGTGAAAGGGTGAATCCACCAAGAACACCTAGTCATCTTACTGCACATGCACCAAACAACAGCTCATCAACATATATAGAAGGAAAACTGAGAGAACTGAAAGAAAAAACAGACAAATCCACAATTTTAATTGGCGATTTTAATACCCTATAACTGTTAAAGTAACTGATCTTGAATTTGAAAACAATAAATTAATCTTTAGGCCCAGATGACCAAACATTAACTAAGAATTGGCACCAATTACACAGAATCTCCTTCAGAAAATATAATTTAAATGAATACTTCCCAACTTACGTTATGAGATCAGCATCACCTTGATACCAAAACCAGACAAAAACAACAAAAGCAAGAAAGAAAGGAAGAAAGAAAGAGAGAGAAAGAAAAAGAAGGAAGGAAGGAAGGAAGGAAGGAAGGAAGGAAGGAAGGAAGGAAGGAAGGAAGGAAAGAAGGAAGGAAAAGAAAATTGCAGATCAATATTTTTCATAGATTTAGAAGCAAAAGTCTTCAACAAAATACTGGCAAATTGAATCTAGCAATGTATAAAAAGAGTTCTTACACATGATACCAAAAGCACAATCCATAAAATAAATATTCATTAAATTGGACTTTATCAAAATTTAAATGTTTTTCTCTGTGAAAGATCTTGTTAAAAGGATGAAAAGATATATAGGGAATAAATATTGGCAAACCACATGTCCTACAAAGAATCGGTATCGAAAATACGTAGAGAGAAAAACTGATCGAGTAAGGAATTCATTTCACTGATCTTTACATTTTCTACACAGTTCTCTTCTCTTGCAGATTTACAGGATTTAGCACAAGATTCTAGTAATGACTGTACCATGTTAAATAATTAGGAAAGTAAGGTTCTGCTAACTGGTAATCCTGAAGAACAAGATGTGGTAGATTTTTACAGTTAGGGTACCCAAGGAATCACACCTCCCTCTATCCACTCCATTATGCAGTCTTCTCCCACGGCGACTCTAGCGTTAGCCATGATGATTTGGCTGAAGGGACAAGATGCAAGTAGAAGTTTAAAATAATTTCCACATTACGACCAGTCCCCTTTCTTCCTGCTTTTAGATCCACATGTGAAGAAGCCAAACCATACTGCTAGAGACACACGGCTCAGGCAACAGCCATCAGTCAGTCTCAAACAAGACTTTTCAGTGAGGCTGTCTTAGAATATCAATCTCCAGGACACTCACCCAACAAGATGCAGAATGGAAGCAAGCGAATGAACCTAGCCCATATTGCTAACCCAGAGAACCATGAAGAGGTAATATAGTTGTTTTAGGTCACTGATTTTCATAGTAGTTGGTATTGCAACAATGCGTAACTAATACAGCATATTATTACTAAATTTTTAAATTTTACTTAAATATAAGCCTAAATAAATGGGTTAGTCCAATTGTGTAGTTGAGTGCTTTCATTTCAACCTTTATTTTAAAAGCCTTTCATAATGATTCTAACTTTTTTAAAATCTGAAGTGTTTATGATGTTCTGAGTGTTTTGGAAGAGATTAACAGCATCAATGTAGATGGTATGGGAAATTGAATTTATACAGAACCTAATTTGTATATTGTATTTTTAATTTACCAATACTGACTATAGCTCCAATTTCTGCCTGCCTTTATAATATTAAATGGCTAAAAGTTAATAAATTCAGAGTTTACCCAGAAGCAATTAACATATTTTACTAAATATACCTTTATATAAAGAACCAAGCCTTAAACCACTATAGACTGTGGTCTGTTTTTCTTATCATCTATTTGAAAATAGCCTAAAAGAGAAGATCCAATTGCCAAACATGGAGATCAGCACTCTTAAAAGTTTAAAATGTTCATCTGTCATTGTAATTTTGCCAAATCATGTTATTAAGAGTAATTTGTAAAATTTACTATTCAAGCTATTATTTAGGTCAAACAATCTAGTAAGCACATTAATATGAAAAACATCCCATTTTTTCAGCATCTTAACTGCAATAAACTTTAAAGTATGCCAATCTTCATGCTTTAGGGCATAATTTGGTTACCAGCTGGGGTCAGGAAGCAATTTTCCCCGTAGTGTAGTATTGCCAATTACCATAGGTGTAGAGCGAACAAGAGAAAGAGTCAGGGGGTTACTTGGTTCTCTAAAGCATCTGGTATTGGATGCATTCTGAGTAAGAATTCAGGATAAGATGAAACATTCAATTGTCCCTCTATGTCAATTCCAATATTCCTATGAGCTGCCAATATGACACTGCTGCCACAAGGGAGGGATTTTCTACAGAACAGATGTCACTTACAGTATTATGTGGGCTATCTATCTCAACAAATAATTGCTTGGCACTTCTGCCCTATGGCAAGGGTCTGAAAATATGTTAGGGTGAGAACACACCATACAAGCAGATGGGCATAGATAAAAGAAAGAGCAAGAGCATACTGAGCCTGAAATGCATGTATAAAAGCCAGATGGGAGGACGGAAGCAAATGTTTTTTTTTTCTTATCTTTAGTGACTAAAGCCCCAAATCAGGATTTTCCAGCTATTAGTTATTTAGAAGTTCTATTTTAAAATTTCTTTAAATGAGTATGAGTTGCAGGAAACTCCAATTTATTGAAACAAAGAAACATTCCCTTTTTGGTATAAACTGCAATCCACATTTGAAAATGATTGCATTTTGCTTAAGCCCTGACACTGATATGAGACTCCCAACACCAATGTCCCCCACTTTCATGCCCCCCCCAAAAAAAAGAAAAAGGAAAAAACTAGGCTGGGATAAGAGGATGGACACAAAGACTGACAATGAATGACAAAGGACAATTGAGATGGGACTTGCCTGAGAGAGACAGCAAGAGAGGAAAAAAAGTCCTTTTAAAATATCAATAAGAGAATCAAAGAAAGCAAGATCCTTTTTCTGATAAAAGGGGAAAAGTTAATAACAGTGAAGAAAGAGAAGGGAATTGCAATATGCTCCTACTGTAATGGAAGAAAAGAAGATGAAGGTAGAATCAGAAAGTAACAACTTTAAATAAGTTTAACATATATGTTACTTTTACACTTTACACAATCTGTGGATTAAAGTTTTAAAAATATTCAAACTACTTGCCCCAATAGTAAACCTGACTGGCTATTTAAATAATTAGTTGGAGAAAGAATAGGGGTGTTTTTGCTCACAGGAACCAGCAAAGAAATTTTCACTTTTAAAATATGTTGATTGCAGAAAAGACCTTGGGGGGAGTTGGGGCAGTGGGGCAATAATGAATGTATTGTAAATTATTAAAAGGCATTAAGTTATATCTCAAAATTAGAAAATGCTTGAGGGCATTATTGATACATTTTTATGTCTGAAATGGGATGCAAGTAATAACTGAAAGTTTTCTAGACAAAAATAAGTTTGCCATTCAGTAATGTCTGAAAACTGTGATTCAACTGAACATTTGTTCATATGTTGGAGCTGATTCAAAGATGACTCTTACAGAAAACTCTAACCATTGCTTACCAGTATCTTTTTCTATAGTCTTTTAATCTTAAGGAACACTGGAGAAATTCTTTAATTTTTATCATAAGATATTAGTCCTATCTCATGTTCTTCTGCTTTCAAAGTTTAAAGTCAATCCTTAATTATTAATATAGAAAAACAGGATACAAGGTTCTCATGGAAAATATAACCTCAAAGTTTTCTATCTGGCTTCTAACTATAGTCTAGCTTAGAAAAGTATAATATGGGAGAAATTGCCTAAGGATCAATCATGTGATTTATTCACTCTTCCCAGCACTCAAAGCAAAAAAGGTCAGTGGGAGGTTTAAGGATACACCACCCCATTTCAGCTGACTTAGGAGTTGGACTTTTTCTGAAAGAGAATGAGAAGCCACTGAAGAGCTTTCTTGGGTGTGTTTGTTTGGGAAAAGGGTATCATAGTCACATTTAGATGATGACTGATCTCTGAGGATATGTGGTAGAGAAAGATTGGATAGGAATGAGACTGGACCCAAGGACACCAATGTGGAATATTGTAAGAATACAGAAATAATGATGACAAATAATGATGACCTTGATTAGGGTGGTAGGAGCAACAATAAAGGAAGGAGGATAGATTTGAGAACTATTTACAAGGCAGGTTCAACAAGATTTGGCAATAACAGAGATGAAGGAGAGAGAATGAAACGATGACCCCAATTCTAAGGCTTGACTAAGTGCATGGATAAGTATTCCAGTTATGAAGTACACAACACTTAAGAATTAGCAAGTTTTTCATTTCGTTTACACTTGTGGCAGCATTCGGAGAAACTAGCTTATTCATTTAGTTTGGGTCTAAATATTGAATTTGAAGTGGCATCTATGTAGAAGAGGATGGATACTTGGATGTGTAGCTCAGAGGAGGGCTATAAACGAGACAAATATTTGTAGGTTGTTAGCATTTACATTTATCGAAGCAGTGTTAGTGGATAATTTTGCCTGTGATAGTATGAAAAGTCAAAAGCAAAGAAATCCAAAAACAGTTTTAAGGAAAACCAAATATTCGGTAAGCACCTACTGTGCTCTAGTTTCCGGAGCTGCACCTATCAATAAGACAGGCAGGGTCCCTACTCCCATGCAGTTACATTTTCAGTGGGTGAGTCAAACAATTAACCAGGAAACAAAAACAACAAAAACCCTAAGATAATAGTGTGGTATTTTCAGAGACTTTTAGAGGTTGTGTAGAAAATAAGACAGGCACAGTAATAATGATTACCTGAAACTGGCAGAACATTTTCAGGGAGAGGCTAGAAGTGAGACAAGCAAAGGAAAGCCTGAGGGAACACCTGGAGCCCTGGGGAAGCAGAGCAGGAAATGGGAGTAGGTCTCCACAAAGACAAAAGCAGGGAAGCTGTGATCACTCAGAGCCAACCAAGACGCCAGAAAGTGGAAAGTTCGTTTTCTCTCTGATAAGTGCAGTAGAAGATGGAAAGTGATTCTGCCAAAGCTGCTGCTTACACAGGATTCAGAGTAGTCAGAATGGACAGGTCTCAAAAAAGTTGTAGAAAGACAATGACTTGAACCTAAAGTCTAGAAACCTGAAAGGACAGCAGGAAGGATGGGTAGCTGTTGAATCTAGTGAGCAAAAATAATAATTAACAAATAACCAAGACATGACATTTCCTTATATCTTGCACTGAATCTCTTAGTTTCTATAGTTAAATATTAATATAAAATGTAATGTGGAATAGAAATGATACTATTTCTGTTTTTGTCAATTATCTATATCTGAAATTTCAGCCACAGGGTCAGTTAACACATAGAGACACTGTTATTCATTCGGTGGCAGCTACTAGAAATAATTAGCATCTATGTCTCCGGACATGCATATTTAAAAGATAATTGAAAATGAGGAGAGCAGTTTGCCACTAAAAATTAGCAAAACAAAGTTGTTTGTTGCGTATATATTATTTTAAAAATCTAAAGAAATATTTTTTGATCAATTCCATGATGCATTTTCAAATAACTATGGGAAATGTAAAGAGGTCGCTACTAGTTATAATAAACTCCTAAAAGCCTTCAGAAGAGGAGACATACAAGAAAAATTTGAAAATGGACAACAGTCTTTACATTTACAGAGGAAGATTATGAAGTTAAAGGTGACCAATTTTCTATGTTTCAAGATAAGTAAAAGGAAATTATACTAAAATTACAGGTCAATAATAGTGAAGAAAAGGGAGAACATTACTATTCTAACTTCTCCAGATCCTGCAATTTATTACCTGAAGGTTGTCTGATTCTCTCTGCTTTATTACCTAAAATCAAGACAGACCCAGAGATGTAGGTATTGATTAATAAGAACCACAGTGCCAGACTGCCTTCTACTAGAGGACTCTAAGAGAACAGGTGACTGCAACTCTAATTTCCCTCAGCTTCAGTGAGCCATTTTCCTCCATTAGTAAGCTCTTGGGCTATCAAGCTATTTCACAGGGTATTAGATGCTGAGTCTCAGGTGTATAATAGATGTTATTCAGACAACACAATGGGCATTATGTGACTTCTTTAAGCTTCTTGAATATGGTGTTGATCAAAATGCTTATAAACTTAGCATAAGCATGGCTACCATTTCAGTTCACGCATTACTCATTATCAGAGAGTGTTAGATACATTTGCTCAAGTCCTAACCATGCATTCCTCACATTTATAACAAAAGGGAACTCTGGGGGAAAATGTTTTCATTCTTATTTGAAAAATATTTTTACAGACAATGCACAGTTGTTTTTACTTTTTCAGCTTTGCAGTTTCTCTAATTTCTATCCCTTTTAAAGTCTCTCTATAGGCAGAGGGACTTTAAAGTATGTAAAGTATAATATACAGTCCACTTGACATAATTTTTAAGCCTGTGTTTCACAAAAAAAAAAAAAAAGCTAAAGTTTTAAGAGGTCTTTGAAATAGATGACTTCAAAAGGCTGTTCAGCATAAATGTAAATGAGATTTATATCTGGAGGAGATGATCAAATCATACAGGTTATTTAACAAATTTAAAACACCCAAAGCACAACTAGAAAATGAGATCTAAACATGAGGCTGTGATTGAATATTTTTTCACTGCCTTCTCGTGTTCCGTAAGTTTTACCTCTGTGTCAAGATTAATATCCTCTGTATACATCTCTTGGTATTTTTTATATTTTGAATCTGACCTCCATTGCCTGCAGCTCTCCAGACCTATGGCCCCAGAGAAAAGGAAGGATGAATGCCAATGCTGGAAAAAGGAAGATGTAAGAAGTTTCTAGAAGACCAAGAAATCACGTTTTCTCTCAAAAAAAAAATTATAGAAAGAGGAGAAAGAGAGACCAGGAGGCAGATGTGAGGGTCCTGATCCCCTACTCTGGCACAAAACCACTAGTACATATGCGGTAGAGAGTTTGCAAAGGAACAGAAACTCCAACGTATCCACTATCACTGCTTTAATAAAAGTAAATGTTAATAACCTACAAATATTTTTCTCCAGTCTATAGCCTTTCTCTGAGCTACAAATCCAAGTATGCAACTGCCTCTACCTAGGTGCCTCTTCAAATTCAATGTAGTCCAACAGAGAAAAGAAACACACACAGGAGAAGCACCTTAGTGTTGACCTAAATATCCCTGCAGGCCCCCAGTGGATGAGGGGCAGCAACCAAAATAGTCTAGCCTGGGCTCTGTGGCTGAGACTCCAGATCCGTTGGCATTGACTGCTGATGTTGCTGCTACGAAAACATGCTACGAACCTTGTTAGCCACAGACTCAGCAGTGCAAGCCAGCAGGAAGGCCGGTGGCAGGCAGAGAAAGAAGCATCTCAGAGGTAGCCATCCAGGTCAGAGGACATAAGCACATGAAAGCTTTGCCTCACATCCATGAACGTCTGAGTGTTTGCCAAAAAGAGACAGATTTAACCTTAAAGTCACCACTTTACACAAAAAGGCTTTGAGACATTTAACTGGGAAGTTAAATTTTCATCCTAATATCCTCTCCCCAATTAGCAAGCTCCTTTTCCCCATCTCTTTCCACCTTCCATCCCGGAGTAAGATGTACATGTTGATAGAGTGGTGGGGAATTCAAGATGTTGTAGAAAAGAAAGAAGCAACATTTTTCTCATAGTTTTCTACCTCTCTACCTTTATCAACAAAATTAAAGTAAGCATTCCAAGAAGATAGAGATTCCCACATAGAGTATCTCTATTCACATTCAACACAGGGCTGACATATGATGTTGCTTAGAAAGAAACAGTGTCCTATTGATTAAAGAATATCTCTTATTTTAAATACTCCTAAAACAGTCTAATTTCACTCTTTAAAATAAATTAATAAATACTTGTTGAAACACATTACAAGGTCTTATCAAAGAGTCTCACAGCATTTGAAAGACATTTATCACAGTGTAAGTCTCTAAGGCTTAGAATCTTTCCAGTAATGTGCCTCAACACTTAGTCAGTGTCAGCTGACTGATGACTTCAGACAGTTTTTTGTTTTTTGTTTGTTTGTTTGTTTGTTTCTTTGAAACAGAGTTTTGCTATCACCCAAGCTGGAGTGCAGTGGCACAATCTTGGCTCACTGCAACCTCCACCTCCCAGGTTCAAGCAATTCTCCTGCCTCAGCCCTCAGCCTTCCGAGTAGCTGAGACTACAGGCACATGCCACTATGCCCAGCTAATTTTTGCTGTTGTTGTTGTTTTTTAGTAGAGACGGGATTTTTGGCCAGACTGCTCTCCAATGCCTGACCTCAAGTCTTTATGCCCACCCGCCTTGGCCTCCCAAAGTCCTGGGATTACAGGTATGAGCCACCGTGCCTGGCTAACTTCAGACAGTTTCAAAGTGGGCAGTACCTTCATAAAGTCACTGCAGACAAAAAAATCTCAGCTTTTTGAGGCAAGAAATGTAATCGCATAGTTTTGAGCAAGCTCTGAAATGTTGGCACATGCTAGCCAAAAGCAAGGTTGACCAAATGTACCCAGGGTGTCTGTCTACACATCACTTTTGCAGAGTCTGAAGTCTGTTCATCAGACGTTAATTTTTCTTTTAATTGCATAGGCTGATCCTGTTCCCTATCAGAAACAGAATTTCCTACCTTAGATTTTTTAAATGTTTAAGATTTAGAGACTATATTTGGGTCAAACCAACTTTAACTGTTCAAAATAAACTTGACAGAGTTTACCTTAATGGACAATATGAGTCCAAAGCTCTCCATCCTACAGATGTGATTTAAGAGAACTAATCACCTAGGGTGTTAAATGGTGAAGACTTAACTAAGACAATAAGAGCAGGCATCATAATGACCTGTGTTAATAGCCACAAATTGAGAAAACTGCCTGGCTTATGCAATTACTTGGAGGCCATGTCTGTACAACCCCTTTTGCCTCCCAATTCTAATAACAGACCATCCCCTCCCTCTCTCCCTACAGCCATCAAAGCGAACACCTGACTTTTAAAAAAACTGAGCATAGCACTTACCATCTTGGTCACAATGACCAGGCCAAGGGCTAGACATGTGAGCCAGAAAATGTTCCCTAGAATAGTTCACACTGGAGCTGAATAACATTAAATACTTATTTTCCTTGATGGCAAGCTGTGAAGATGTGAGCCTGGAGGGACTGAAGCCTATACTGTTTGCTGCAAGGAGGAGCTGGTCTGAGAACAAAGACAATATGCAGAGAGAAGCACAGATGAGACATAGAGCTGTTCCTAGTGATATTTGAAGTTCTGGCTCTAGTCATCCCTGATATCAGCTCTCTTTCCTGGAAATAGCAGCCAACAAATTCTCTCTGTGATTTCATCTACTTCATACTGGGTTAATCTTACTGGGAATCATCAGCGTTTTCAAGAATAAAGCTAGTGAGAAAGTAGTGAAACGCAACACAGCAGACAAATAAGAACCACTAGGTCATAGTCAGAGAACAGCAATGCTGGTGGTGCTGGTCATGGAATTTTGAGATCATTTCTTAAAATCTCTGAGCCTCAGTTCAAAATCTGCAAATGGGGCTTCCAGCTACTGAACTAGGTTACTGAAGAATTAGAATACTATATGTAAAGTGATTAGCATGATGCCTGTCCCATAGCACTTGCTTACCAAGTGCTAAAAATGTATTGTTTTATCATGAGGTTGTGAGGATAATGATGAGGAGGACTCAAAGAAAACAGATTATAGAACTCAGAATCTTCTAACAACTTTTCATTAAAATCCTACCAGCTGAAATATTTTTGAGGAAAAATAAAAACTGCAACCACTAAAAAGAAAAATGTAATGAAGTTAGAAATAATTATAAACAGAACATTCTGATTATTTTAAGACGCAAAGGTATTTGAAAGCTCAACTTACAATAAATAAGCATTGTTATTGAAAGTTTACTCAAGGTCAATGAAACAGTCTTATTTTTAAGAAAAAATTGTAATATGAAAAATAAAGCAAGTATTATTGATATAGCTACTTCCTGAAAATGGAGCTGGCAATACTTGTAGGCCCAATTCAAATGTCTCCACAATAACAAAGCCTTCCTTGACATCACCAAAACCATGTACGATACTATACACCACACCAATGGTGCATAGCTTTTCTTTCATTGAATTTATTTATTTCCCATTCCACACTATAAAACTCTCCTAGCATGGCCCCTTTTTTCATATCTGTACCATTCAAATGTAGCTCAATAACTTGGTCAAAAGCAGGTGCTCAAAATATAGTATTAAAATTAGACTAAATTTTAGATGTACACTGAGAGCATGAGACATGGGTTCCAATCTTGCTTCTGCCACTTACTAGATGTGCTACCTTGAGTAAGTCACCAACTGTAGGAATATATCCTCATAGTGTTTGCTTTCAAAGTTACCTACAATAACCTCCTACTCCAGTACAAAAATTCCATTTCAATGCATTTTCTACGTACACACACTGTGATAGATCCTCTACAAAACATAATCTTCAGTCAAACTTCATAACCAGTTTTTGGCATAACTATTATCTTTCACATTGAATAAGTCAACAAAGCAATGCTTTATAAGGCCTACTATCAGACAGCCAGCAATGCAGACTCAGAATTGTAACTTTAAAAAACAGTCCTTCCCAAACCTGACAAAAACAAGAAATGGGGAAAGGATTCCCTATTTAATAAATGGTGCTGGGAAAACTGGCTAGCCATATGTAGAAAGCTGAAACTGGATCCCTTCCTTACACCTTACACAAAAATTAATTCAGGATGGATTAAAGACTTAAATGTTAGACCTAAAATCATAAAAACCCTAGAAGAAAACCTACGCAATACCATTCAGGACACAGGCATAGGCAAGGACTTCATGTCTAAAACACCAAAAGCAATGGCAACAAAAGCCAAAATTGACAAATGGGATCTAATTAAACTAAAGAGCTTCTGCACAGCAAAAGAAACTACCATCAGAGTGAACAGGCAACCTACAGAATGGGAGAAAATTTTTGCAATCTACTCATCTGACAAAGGGCTAATATCCAGAATCTACAATGAATTCAAACAAATTTACAAGAAAATAACAAACAATCCCATCAAAAAGTGGGCAAAGGAGATGAACAGACACTTCTCAAAAGAAGGCATCTATGCAGCCAACAGACACATCAAAAAATGCTCATCATCACTGGCTATCAGAGAAATGCAAATCAAAACCACAATGAGATACCATCTCACACCAGTTAGAATGGCGATCATTAAAAAGTCAGGAAACAACAGATGCTGGAGAGGATGTGGAGAAATAGGAACACTTTTACACTGTTGGTGGGACTGTAAACTAGTTCAACCATTGTGGAAGACAGTGTGGCGATTCCTCAAGGATCTAGAACTAGAAATACCATTTGACCCAGCCATCCCATTACTGGGTATATACCCAAAGGATTATAATTCATGCTGCCATAAAGACACATGCACACGTATGTTTATTGTGGCACCATTCACAATAGCAAAGACTTGGAACCAACCCAAATGTCCATCCATGATAGACTGGATTAAGAAAATGTGGCATATATCCACCATGGAATACTATGCAGCCATAAAAAAAGATGAGTTCATGCCCTTTGTAGGGACATGGATGAAGCTGGAAACCATCATTCTCAGCAAACTATCGCAAGGACAAAAAACCAAACACCACATGTTCTCACTCATAGGTGGGAACTGAACAATGAGAACACATGGACACAGGAAGGGGAACATCACACACCAGGGCCTGTCATGAGGTGGGGGGAGAGGGGAAGGATAGCATTAGGAGATATACCTAACGTACATGATGAGTTAATGGGTGCAGCACACCAACATGGCACATGTATACATATGTAACAAACCTGCACATTGTGCACATGTACCCTAGAACCTAAAGTATAATAATAAAAATAAACGGTCCTTCCTAAACACTACACCACTTCTCTATGCTTTAAAAGTCTTGGAGTGTTTTTAAAAATTGTATCTCTATTAATAATCTTCATTATGGCATACTACAATGATTGATTCAAATAGCAAAATAAGATGATATAAAACTTCTTTGTAAAGTATAAAGTGCTCCAAAATATCAAGTAGTAGTAGTATCATGACAATGATGTAGATGATAATGATAATAACAGGAAAAGGAAAAGTATGTACTTTGGGTGCTTTGTTGCATTAATATTTCCATGCTGTTAAATGGGTCAGTTAATGTAAATTGTAGCTACTTACTGGAAATTGGGAGGAAGCCCTGGGTTTTTATTCTCATTTTTTTCTTCAATTTTTTGAGTACAATTAAAACGTACAGATTTTCAGAGGTAGTTACTATACTTACTTAGAAATTATGGCCATATATGTATACAGATACATACCCTGGTAAAGGATGGTAATTGACTTGAATAAATTTGTGGTCTTGCTGGGACAAGTCTATGCAACACTGGTTTGTATGAAAACTGCATGTGGAACTCTGTTCTATGGGCACTGATTTCCTGGCTGATTTGAAGTCTTCTCTCCTTTTCTCCTAATTGTTCTTTCAGCTGAAATTGAAGTCCAGTTAAAGCTTGTAACATATTTCTCTTCTTTTCTTCTCACTATTAGTGGATTTGGAAAAAAAGGAGCACTGTAAAACACATACAAAATAATATTTTATCACCGGAGACTACATACTATAAAATAAATTTAGTAAATGATAAGGGAGGTATTTGAAATAGAAAACAAACTCATTATTTAATGGTTATGGTTCACCCATAAAGAGGTAATTCTTAATGTTCAAGCTAAAAAAAAAAAAAAGATGAGAAGAAACAGTTGGCATTCAGCTAACAATTGTGTTTGGAGATTTGTGCCTGACTTTGTTATTCTGAGCAAAGCCAGGTACCAGTCTCTTGGGATTATGTACAAAGGCAAGAAAAAAAGTGGACATGTACAAACCTCAAAGGTGACTGCTGGGTTAATAAAACAGTCTGTTTTCTGTTCACCCACTCTTGCTCTCAGTGTGCAAGTATATTAAAATATGTCAAAAGGAAAACCATTCACTGTGCAAAAATAATTCAACTACAAGTCACAATTTCCAGCTGGTGGAGTGCCTTAGTGTATTTAAGTGCACTAACAAGTGACCCGTACATCTCCCCGGATGAAAGCTGTATCCTCATTAAATGAGAAACAAACACAAAATAGGAACAACTGTCACACAGAAAAACAGACCACAATAGATACCGCATTTCCCACACTCAATTTCTGGCTTGAGCTATGGCAGACTGAAGAACAGTGCTGTCCTGGAAGTAACCTCTTAAAAGGGACTGAAAGTAAGACAAGGAAGCTGTTGGGGGAACTAAATGTCTTGCTAATGGTCATCCAAATTCTCATTCAGAGTTTCTGGGAAAACATCATTTTCTTTCTGGGCCCTAAAAACTCCCATATTAGGTAAGACATTATATAATAACAATAATGTGAAGTAACTGGAATAAACAGACCCAACCCCCGAGGAATTTAGAATTAATGCTGTAAGTTATATTTTTAAATAACACTGTTAGATAAACTCTGGTTTTAGTGTTTATAAGATATCATACCAACCTTTTATTTTCTGATTTTCTCTAGGGAACTAAATCATTGATAGGACTCTGAAAAGAAAAAAAAAGAGAGAAGTTACTGTTTTTTAATTTTAAGAATAGTGTTCTTATTTGATTCATACGTTGTACATTATTATAAGGCAAAAACATACATTGGATGTTCAATGTGATAAGTTGCATCTTATACACAACAGGACATACAATAGGAGCATGTGTCTCCAAAAGGCAGATAGACAATATCTGGAATAATAAGGGAACACTACTTGAGAGCAAATAACTGATTACAAAAGTATGGTACTAACAATTCTTTCAAAGTAGGATAAGATGTTCCACTTGTATACAGGCAACACCTTTGTTCAAATATTTTCATAGCAATTAGCACACACTAATTTCCTGTTTACTATTCCCTCCCTTCAACTAGAATATAAGCTCCTCAGGGTAAAATTTATTCTATGTTATTTCTTATATCATTAGAACTGGTACAGCCTCTGGCACATAATACAAACTTCAAAACTATTAATTGGTTGTTTGGCTAACTGATTAACTATAGCTGTACACGTGACAATTGGTGCCCAATATTGAATTGTCAACCTCCTAATGGAAGACAGTAGAGGAACTGGAAAGGGAAGATGTTTCTAGAAAGAGACTAATGTTTTCAATGACAAACTGTAGCCCAGGAGCAATGGATATATGCATAGAAAAAAAAAACACACAGCTCTAAATTATGCTTTAAACTAGAATATATAAAACAACCATTGAAATGAAATTGAAGCCCCATAGAGGAATGTAGGTAATAAGGGATCAGCAAACCAATCTAAATAAATTAAAATGTCTAGGCCCAGACTAATTATGTGAGCTTGGAAACAAGAAAAGTATTTGAGGAACCAATGTTAACGATAAGAAAAACTTACTAAAAATAGGAAAAGATAGATTTTAGAAACCAAGAGCTAGTGGGCTTGATTTTTAGGCCTCTGAAATTCTAAAGCAGATTGATTATTAAACAGCTGGTCTATGAATTCATGAAAAATAAAGCGGAATTCACTAGGAGATAGGGAGTTGGTGTCAAGAGAGTATTGCATGAAGACAGAAGTCCTTGGTTCATATTCTGAATGCATGCTTCCTCTTACTTTAATGATTCTTCCTTTTCCCTATTTCTGCCAGTTAAACTATGTCTCCCCCCACTGCCACAATAAGTCCTAACTCCAAGTACCTGTAAATACGACCTTATTTGGAAATAAGGGTCTTTGCAAATGTAATTAAGGTACACATTAGGATGAAGTTATATTAGAGTAGGGTGGGCCCTTAATTCAATATAACTGGTGTTACAGGAAGAGGGGAAGAGACACAGAGAACATGGACAGAGAAGGAAAAGAACCCCATGTGATGAAGAAAGAAGAGATTAGTGTCATGCTAGGAGGCAAGCTTGGAATTCTCCCTCTAAGCCCTCAAGAAGGAACCACTCCTGCTGACAACTTGATTTGAGAATTCTGGCCTCCAGAACTGTGAAAGAATAAATTTCTGTTGTCTTAAGTCACCCAGTTTGTGGTCATTTGTTTTGACAGCCCTAGGAAATGAGTACACCATCCTATAAAAAGGAGTCAGTGGTATATCTTCCCCAGATGATTGTCAGGAGGATTATAACACAGCATAAGTAAATATTAATTTCAGCGAAGCTTTTTACTAAGATTCTTATAATGCGTTCACTGATAAAATAAATCTGTGTGAGCTCAATTATTAGTTAGGTTCAAAGTTGCTAAAATTGCCATTCCCAAAGACAGCTGATTAATAATTCAACATAAACTTAATCTTTCCCAAAATGTTCACTTATGGAAATACTGAAAATAACTCTCAGGTCTCAGATTTCTATCTTTTAAGGCCCTTTATAGACAAACGGACACAAGTTTTGGAAAGTCACCTGAAATAATAATGTTAATGATGGACACAGAACCTTTCGTTCATCATTAGTTGTTCAACACATTTACAGGACTTAGAGAAGCACATAGAATGGATGCTATCCAAATAAGGGAGAAAAAAGTAAGTTGGGAAAAATAAAAGTAACACATTTAAAAAGAAAATTCTTGTTATCTTAATAAATTTATTATCCTAACAATATAATTTAGTAACCATTATTAACAGTAATTTGATACTTTAAACCTCAAACAGTGCTTGACACATAGTAGATACTCAATAAGTTACTGTTATTATTAGTAGTATGATAAGCTAGAATGATGGGCCAAACCCACTTCAGCGAAAAACACACAATATTTCATTTGAGCTCAAAATTTAAATGTATATCAGGTAGAAAATATCCAGGCTCATCATTAACTCATAGGAAATAGATTTGGAGATTTCAGTTGATCAAAGTTTCAGTGAATGCATCCAAACAGTGTTTTGTGAGACCTCTAAAACAAAAATAAAACAAAATAAACAACAAAGGTGAGAATTTAGGATAAATCAGTAGATGTACGTAAGCCCGTGACAATTTGCAAAGGGCAAGGGTGAGGGGGATTGTTTTTCTAAAAGCAGCAATTATCCTCTGTAAATTTGAGAGATGTTCTGGATGCTGAGGGCACCTGGATGCTGTGGGGGTGAAGTTCCAAGGGAGATGGAGAGTTTCTGCACACTCCCATCCCACACTTCCAGAAGATGAAGAGATGTAGGTCCCCACGGCATGCGAATCTGAGGAAGCAGATCTCTTGGTGAAAGACCTTTCTTCTGCCACCTAGAAACAACTGACACTTCACAAAAGCAGCATCCAAGAAATGCAACAGCGGTAAAAAAGTATCAGAGGCTCCCTCGGTTGAGACTGAAGCATGCAAAGAAGGATGACAGAAATGTGAAGGGCTCAAAGAAAGACATCAGCTAGGAAGGGACATTGAAACATCTCACTCTCAAAGAACCAAAGGAAACCCCCCTCCCCACCACCCCCCGTAATGGGGAGAGAGGACATTTGACAGAGAATGAAGACAAAGAGATCAGAAGAGAAAAATTTCCCCACACACTGACTGTCATGAGCATGAGGGATAGCCAAGAAAAGTAAGGCAGATCTAATGTCAGTAGTGTCGTCCTTTGTTAATTAACCTTCCCTTTTAAAAGCTGTTACAGGTATCACATGCAACGTGGAACCTTCTGGATGTAAGATGTATTTTTTTATATATTGACTAGGAACACGGAGCCTATAATACTCATCACAGAAGTAATTCAGGCTCTTTAGACCTCAGTTATTTCTAATACAAGGTTTCAGACAGTTTTGGATACAAACTACACTCGTTTCCTGTGGCTGCTTTTAAAAAAATTTACCAAAAACTTTGTGGCTTCAAACAACATACATTTTTTGCTCTTATACTTCTGTACTAGAGAAGTCTGAAAGTAGTTTCCCTAACCTAAAGTCAAGATGTCAGCAGGATACAGCTGGCTTTTTAAGGAGGCTTTAGGGGATAATCCATCTTTCTGCTTTATTCTGATTCTAGAAGCTGCCTATATTCTTTGGCTTGTGGCCCCTTCCTCCATCTTTGAAGTGTGTCACTCCAACCTCTGGTTCCATGGTAACATGTCCTTCTCTTTTACTCTGACGTCTGCATCCCTCTTATAAGGACTGTGTGATTTCTTTGGGTTGACCAAAGATAACCCCATAAAAATCTCCCCACCTCAACATCCTTAACTTAATCACATATGCAAGTTTCTTTTGCCATATATAGTAACATCCACAAGTTCCGGGGATTAGGACATGGACATATCTGGGGGTTCATTATTTAGCATACCACAACCACTTTAAAAAGAAATATTATAGGGAGAGAATATAGTATAGAGTGAAAGCATAAAACAGCTTGCTTGCTTCACAGACACTCAAGAGTGCTTTTTAAATGCCGGATGTTTTTATAAGTGCTTAACAAATATTAGTTCATTATTACTCTCTACAGCCCTAAGGCATAGGCATAATTATAATTCCCCATGTTTCTGATGAGAAAGCTGAAGTACAGAAAGGATAAGTTACTCGTACAAGGCTTTGTGGTTATTTAGAGCTGGTATGAATCCAAATCATGCCTCTTAACTAGGTGACCTTGACACAGTATTTTCACTAGAAAGAACATATTTTACATGGTTGGTGTGAGTATTTAAATCAAATAATGTATATAAAGTGTTTATCACAGTTCTTGGCTCAAAATTTACTCATTACATGGTAGATAGTAAAATAACTATGTTAGAGACATCAGCCAAAATAATGGAAAAGAAGAATAAAAATGGTTAGGGAACTAGAAACACTATCATCTTAAAAATGGTAGTTTAGCTTGGAGAAGAAAAGAATTATATGGGGGACATGATAGCTGTCTTGAAATATGTGATGAACTTTCATGTGAAGGAGAAGTAGATTTATTTTAATGTTCCCCCATAAAACCAAACTAAAACTTAAGGGTGGAAATTACATGGTGATAAAATCTGGCTCAAAAAAAAAAGGAAATATCTAATAATTAGAGTGTTACACCAATGAAAAAGGCTGCCCCAGAGTTTTGTAAGCTTTCAGTAAGTTAAAATGTTCAAGCACAAGCTAAATGACTCTCTGTAGTATATAAAATATAGAAAGGATTTCAACAATGAGAGGAACATTAAAATACATTCATGCATTTATTCAGCAAACATTTACTGACCATCTTCAGTGCACAGTGCCTGTAAGGCCCCTTACAACTCTAAAAATAATAGAATCTACTATTCTATGAATGAGCAAATAAGAGCACATGTCCCCAAAATGTACAGAATTTTGGGCTGATTCTCATTGAAGGGTCTGCTGATTCTTTCAGTCAGGTTCTCTGGTTTGTCTGGCAACTGCAATAAGCTTTATTTTCACAGTCACTTATCACTAGTCACAGGAAGACTTTTTCTACAGTAAAGAATCAGTTCTTAATGGGAAAATCACTCATTTTTATATTCTGATAAAAGAGACTTCTCTCAAAAGGAAAGAAAATAATTTTATTTCATAATAGTTGTTTTTTTCTTTCAATCCATGCAAACAAATGTAATAACATCTTTTAACCAAAAAATAAAGAGAAAAAGAGGATTTCTCTCAATGTGGAGCATTTGCCATCCTTGAAAGAATCCAACAAAAATAAACCACTCTGTTGGACCCACAAATAAATTAATTATGGTGGAAATCTATTGAGTCTGATTTGTCCTGGGAACTATTAAGAGGTCGACTACCTACTTCCCACTTAATCTGCTTGACTAAATAAGATTGCTTTGTTGGAGAATTACCTGAATTACACACCGAATCCAAGAAAGTCTCCAATTAATGAGCAAAATGTCCCCAAAGTCTATACCATCCATACAACATTTCACCACACAGCAGCTGATGGCATTTATTACACAGCCGTTAGTAAGTGTCAGAATTAACCAGACAATAGGATAGACCTCTCTGTGATTTTTGCTGCTTACAATACTTTCTTAGCAGAAGATACAGAATAGGAATAACAACAACCCAAATACAAGTTGACTTTAATGAGCTCTTACCATGTGATGGTATCATCATAGGCAATTATTTCAATGACCATGTCAAGCAGGAACCCCTCTTATCCTATCTAAAGAATGTGATGGAGCCAAAATTAAAACTAACAGGGATGTGGAGTTCTCGAACTGTTATTGACTGATAAACTGCTTCCACAATCTTTAACGCTTTCCCTAACAAAGATGAATAAGTTAGAAGAAATATTGAAAAGTAATTACAAATCTGTATTTTGATATCTTTTACAGAAATAAACAGTGTGCCAAAGATGGGATTAGAACCTAGTTCTCTAGATACCTATGTTCCAAATAGCTACCAATTAAATTAAATGTAAAAAGCATCCTCAGCCCTGTGGGCTAGCCACATCACTGAGTTATTAAGTATTATGCAAGATTCTGTATAGGCAAGAACATTGCTCTAAAATATGGTAAAATTCCTTCTCTTTCCTTTCAAAATGCCCCAAGGCACTCGTATACATTGTGGACACCACTGGCCTGAAAATTCTCAGTTGAGGGAAAAAGAAATCCAAAATCCTTGAATTTATAAGAGCACTAAAAGCATCTAAAATGATAACTATTTTGCCCCTTTAACACCAAAAGATCAACTGATTTTTATTTTTCTCTTAAGAGTTGACCTTTATTTAACCCATGGCATGCCAAAGTTATGGCCTGAAGCAATTTTTTCAGTGACTGCCTTGACTTGGGACAAGAATAGACATTTCACTCAACCTGTCTCTGAATCATCATTCCATATCACTACTGATGGTCAGTCTAACAAAGAAAAACAGTTTTCAACATTTAGAAAACACTAAAACTTTCTGTTGAATTATTTATTCCCTCCATTTCAAATACGTTCAGACCTGCAAAATGTTTGCAAATTCTAAAATTATCAAATGTTTTCTCAAAGTTTTCATTAAGTTCTTCAATAAAACGTTTGTATTCAGTTATGTATAAAAAATAATGAGCTCATTGTGCCTGCATCATAAAAAGCTAAAACCGTTTCTTTTGATCAGTTGACTACCTGCTGGCACCTTTTCCTAATGGGGAAATTAATTTTAAGGCTTTGTGGTACCTCTTTTGGCCCCTATATAAGTCCTGCACCTATACACAATTGTTCAGGGCACTCTCACTATTTTGAACGTAATAAATGAGGTATATCTAAGAATTTAGACATGATTAGTGGTGTCTAACACTTTTCCTCTAACAAAAACAAATTCAATAGTTGCATATTATGAAAGATTACAAAATGAAAGAGAAAAGTGCAAAGATACAGTAGGAGGTATTTAATTTAGAGATTAAGGATTTATGGCTATAAGCGCTGGAAGGCACATCTATGAGTTATCCAAGGGAGAATGCAGATTCTCTGGAGGTTTATAATGACACAAATAGCTATGTTTCTGGGCTGGCATAAATGGGATCCTGGTTATAGGTAGGCAGCACAATAAAATAACTATCTGTGTCAAAAAGTCTAGCCCAAGGATTTCTACAAAAAACTTTCAATGACAACAGTATTTATATGAACATAATTTAATATTAGCACAAGCATTTTATTGTGGATCATCTTTACCTGATTTTACTTCCTGAGCAGCACTGATCTTTAGAAAGTCAATGAAAAATGAATCAATATCTACCATACATTGAGCACTTTGCTAAGCATCTTATTTTTTATATCCTTCAATAAATCTATTTATTAATGCTTCCCATTTTTACCAAATAGAGAAGCTGAAACTCAACAATCATAAGTAATTTGCTCCATGCTACACATTTAAGAAGTGGTATGTTTAACCCAGATACGTTTGACTTGAAAACAAATACCCCTAAACTACATTATACAGAAAAATCGTATTAGCAATAATTGAGAAAAACATGGATCCAGCCAATGCAATAGGTCCGGAAAGATAAATATGAATTAAAATTAATTTTAAAATACGCATTTATTAATTGTAAATGATACAAATAACTACATAGAAAATCTATGAGAAACAACAAGAAAAATGAAATGAGAGCTTAAACACAATAAACTCAAGGAATTAACCAAATCATACGTACAATATTTTGAATATATGTTAAAAAAAACATTGAATTATACACTTTAAAAGTGTGAATTTTATTGTGTGTAAATTGTATGTCATTAAAAAGTTAAATAAAATGATTACACTAGCCAGTTAATATGGGGTGAAATGGAGTGGAAATGAGGACTATTCACCAATAGTATGAATGTAAAAATTTGAACAATTTTTCTAGAGGGTAATTACATTTTATTTATCAAAATCCAATTATTATACTTTTTAAATCTAAAGAATTAATCAGAGATATGGCATTAGGTTTATATACAATAAATTTATCATAGTCTTGTTTGAAATAGGTCTCCCAAAAGGAATTTAAACAGTGGAAACTATATAAATCCAGGAATTTCTAAATATAGCTTGATACATCCATATAAAGTCATGGTTCAGAATAGTTAATTACATTGGAAATGCTTACAATGTTAAGTAAAACAGACAAGATATAAAAAAAAAAAAGAAACCAAAGGTTAAAAAGAAATTAGAGCTGCAATGAATGTTATGAGAGAAGAGGATTTTTTTGCAAAAATATATTCGGTAAGACACAGGAAACTGATGCAAAGGTGCACCTGGGTCTGGGAATGAATTCTTACATTTGTTGGTGGAGAATAGGCTGCGACTGGTATAACAGGGAGTCAAATGCTTTCTAGCTTGTTCTGTGTTTGTAGAGCCCCTGTGTTTCAGGGAAGAAGATGGGCTGCTATTCCATATCACTTTTTTTCAGATAACCAAGACTTCTCCCTCCATGGAACCTTTGCAAAAGCTCCTTTCTCTCCATGGAATTTTCTTTTCCTAGATTTTGACTTGGATGGCTCCTGATGCACACTCCACATTCACGTCTTCACTGAAAAGTCACTAGTTCAGTCAGGCTTTTTCTGCCCATTCATAGCAGCATGGCATCACCTGGGAATTTGTTGGAAACACAGAATTTCATGCTCCACCCAAGACTTATTGAATTTGAATCTGCATTTTAACAACATCCCCAGATGATTCTCATGCACACTAAAATTTCAGAAGCACTATCCTTACAGTCTGTGATAGAGACTGCATGCCAACTCCCTGCATAATTTTCTCCACAGGGCTTATGCATATCTAAAATTATTTATTTGCTTTCTTAAACGTAGTTTCATTAGCGTAGAATTTGTTTTGTCTTTTGCCTGTATTCACAGTTCCTAAATAGTGCTTAATGTACTGCTGGGACCTAATGAATATTTGTTGAATGAAAGCACAGAATAGGGAGAGGTATAGTTCAGTAATTTTGATTGAAGAAATGCCATATTGTATCTTCACTATCTAAATAACTCTGTCTTTGGGGCCTCAACTATTGATTAAAGCGATAATAAATTGTGTTCCAGTCCAATGCATCAAGTGCCTGTAATATTTACTGGTTCTATAAAAAACCCTAGCTAATAACTTTCAGAAGGATAACCAGTATTATTATATGTAAAAATAAGAGTAGGTTGCTCAAAAAGTTAGAGAATTGCCATGGGACTCAGCAATTGCTCTTCTAGGTATATGCCCGAGAGAATTGAAAACAAATGGTCAAACTAATCTTACACACAAATGTTCATAATGTTCATAGCAGGATCATTCATAAGAGCCAAAAAAGTAAAAACAACCCCAAATGTTTATCAATGAATGAATAAATCTGCAAAATGAGGTATATACCCTCAATGGAATATTATTCATCCATAAAAAGGAATAAAATACCATTAATGTTACAACATAAATGAACCTTGAATATATTACATTAAGTAAAAGAAGCCAGATACAAAAAGCTGCATGTTGCCACATATTGCAAAAGCCACATACATGAAATGTCCAGAATAGGCAAATTCATAAAAACAAAAAGCCAATTAGTGGTTGTCAGAAGCTGGAAGGAGGGAGGAATGGGGAGTACCTGCTAATGGACACACAGTTTCTCTCTGGGGTGACGAAAATATTCTGCAATTAGATAGTGATGATGGTTGACATCATTGTGAATGTACTAGAAGTCCCTAAATTGTACACTTTAAAATGGTCAAGATGGTGAGTTTTAGGTTATGTGAATTTCACTTCAACAAAAAATAAATATATAAAAGCAAATTACTATTTTAAGACATAGTGGCATTAAAATATATTGACTTGCTATCCAGAAATTTTGTTTTACAGACTCACTATTTCAGAGGTCAGAGTTCCAAATGATTAATATTATGTGATGATTATCTTTTTCAGATAGAGATAAGACAGGGAAATAAGGTAAAAGAAATGAGTCTGGGATTTGCCTAAGCCAGGACTCAAATTCCTTTGATCCTTGGCTAAAAGCCCTGATTGGTCCAAAAGGTCAAATGGGAAGGAAAAAGCAGTCAAGAATAAATCAGTAAAATAAAAAATTCATTAAAATGTAGCTATTGGGAGGAAAGGATATAACCTTCCTTTCTTCCACTAAAGAGTGAATTGACAACCTAATTTTCCGAACAGGTAACAAATGTATAGCTGTAGCTAGGTGCCCAGAATTTCTTCTCTACAGGGAAATGTTGGAAATAAATTAAGGAGGAGTCTTCAGACTTACTGAAGCCACTGAAATTGTAATTGTTGTTACAGTTGCAAGGGTTTATTAAAGATCATCAGGAAACTTGGCATTAAAAAAGTGTTTGGATAGATAAGACCCCTGTTTGCACTTTAAGCCTTTACTGTTAATTACATGTTACTGTGACTAAGCACTTCAAAAGTGACTTTTATGAACTGTGCTATTATTTCATTTAATAAGAACTTGTTATAAAGTCACAGGTTAACAAAAGTTCATTAATAAGTTGAATGTTTGGAACTCAGAAAGCATTTTCGTATGGAGCAATGTTAGCCATGGTGGTTAGGTTTCTGTGCAAGTGGGGTCTAAGAAATCAGGTAAGCCATACACACCTGCCCTCATAACACTAAACAGCACACTACATGTTTTAAAAGATTTCCATGGAAACATGCATTCAGCATTCTGGGACCAAGACATCTCTTCCCTCCACTGCATTAGTGATGCTTGTTCATTCATTCATTCATCACTGAATCACTCATTCAACAAGCATTAGCAGTGCCTGCTATGTACCAGGCCCTTTAGCAAGTTGTATTCCTTTTTATCTGCCAGGTAGTAGGCTTTCTTCAACTTGGAGGAAGTAACCATTGGCTTAGCATATGAGCTCCAGCATAATGAGAAGCAGAAGATGAGGCTCTAGGGCAAGCAGAAGCAATGAAGGTTGAGGACGACTGGAACAAGGTGATGGCAAATGAATGATTCTTTAGCCCAGCTGCCTATGCCCCTTTCCCCGACTTTCCTCATTGTGGCCAACACTGGTGTTAGTGTGGAAACCTCTAGTGGATGACAACAATAAATGTCAGCTATGTAATAGATGCCCTTTCTGGCTTCATTCTCCCTTAGAGCAGTGCCCGGGATTGGGAAATGCCAAGGAGCCAAACAAGCGGGAGAACCGAGATCTACATTTTTTTTTAACCGATCCCCCCATCTTACTTGAAAGTACAAATCAAAAAGAAAAAAACAGAGAAAGGAAAACATTAATGAACATATATCCATAGGTATGAATGTTATATATCAGGGATTGTGTGAAACAAAAACGAGCAATTGCTGAACTCACATTTTTTTAAAAAACTACGTTACCAACTAACAAAGATCACCACCTAGTGGCCCCAGCAAGATAACTGCACTTGAACAAGATGCACTGGAATTCAAAAATATTGGGGGTTTGTTACAAGAATGTAAGGTAACATTGAAGTCTCTCCTTTTGTCCCTTGGATCCAACCCCTCCTTTTTCTTTCATTCTGAGTCAGTTTCTCTTAGTTTATGATTCCAGTTGGTCTTGAAAGCATTCTATTTGCAGTTACCTTTACTTTAATCTTTGCAATTAGCTACTTTGTCATCTTTTGAGTTCCTCATCTTTTGATACACCATAAGCCCTTCTGAGTCTTGCCTGAAATAGTGGGTTTAAACATCATTTTTGTCATGCCACTTCCCTACAAAAAAAAACTGAATGCTTACGTGGATTCTGTTGTCACTTATATCAAGCCTGGTCTAACCCGCACATCCCCAGACTCCACTTTTGCAAACATAATGACTGCCCACTGGGTACTTTTCTTTATTGATGCTTCACCACACTCAAATCTCAAACATAGCCACCCTTTTTATCTATTTCTGAGTACTCTCATCCAACTCAAATTCCACCTTTTCATAACTTTTTCCCTACTACTCCTATCATGTTCACTTCCTTCTTCTCTAAGTTCTTACATTCATGGTTATTAACACCAAGTTTATGATTTAATTATTATTTAATTGTTTTATAAGTATTATGTCTGCAAAGGAAGTTCCATGGTTTAAATGTGTCTATATCTCCCACAAATCTTAGTATGACATTAAACATAACACGAGAGGTCAATGAATAAATCACTGATTTAGAAATGGATAGATAAGAATTCCTGCAATTAAAGGACTTTAGTCGTCTATGGGTAGGTGACAAGGAAAGAAGAAGGAGAGTACGGAGTGGGGAAAGATTGCTGGAACTATATTCCATGAGTGGGAAAAGATTAATTTTATCCACCTTTATTATGTAAAATGCCAGTGACAAATTGAAAGAAAAGTATCTCCCAAAATGCCAGGATACATTTAAACATATTCCAAAATATATAGTATAATATAACCACGAAAGTTTTTAATGGAATATAGTTACTTTGGGTGCAAACAGTGAAAGAAGCTCACTCAGACAAAGAGAGGGAAAAACGAGGTAAAAAAGAAATTGTTATTAAACAGGTAATGAAATGCTAACTTGCATTCTAACGCAGGACAAAGTTTTACTTCTTGGGCAGCAGCATAAAACCTGCTCCAGGGATGTGAATTACAGATACGTTAGGCAGCTGCACACTGGAAATAGCAAGACTGGGAGAAAGTTCTATGCACTCAAACTTTGGCGTATAATTCAACCAACTTTGAATGTGAATGGAAATATTTTACCCCCAAAATGTGAATAATAAAACAAATAAAATATTAAATAATCTACTCAAATGAAGAAGTCTGCAGAATAAGTAATGTGAACTTGAAAAATCTCATTAAGTGTCACCAGAATTCTATTTCTAGTGCAACCGCAAGTAGTTTTATAACTAGGTCTCCAGTAAAATAATTAGACTATTTTAAGGGATAGCAACTGACTCTATCTTGAGGAGAGGAAAGAAAATGCTTCTCCTATGTAAATTTTTCCCCCAATTTTTCAAACTGACATTTTCAAAGGCATCATAGAAGGACAATTACTTCTATTCTGTATATATTGCTATTTTACCACAAAAGAGCACTATGTATGCAAGGCACTGTGCAAGCTATGGTAGAGGTAAACAAAGAATGTAAATGGCCTGCATTATATCCTCAAGTATCTTACTAGGGTGAGAAGATCCACATGTATTCAACAGATCATAAATAATTCCATAATTAATTTTTAAGTAACTATACCAGATATTATGCAGATAGCCTGAATTTTCATACTTCAACAAATATTGAAGGCCTACAATTAGAAAGATGTTATGTTTTGTGAGTACAAAGTAAATCCATTACTCAACTGGCCCTCAGCAACAGTGAGTATAATAAGAAATGGACAGCAGATACCTCAATAGAGATGAGATTACTTGATGAAAGAAGCATAATCTGTGATTTATCTTAAAACGCAGGTGTGATTTAAATATGCAGGGTTGCAGGGTATTAGAGAAAGCATTGGAGGTGGATTTATCACATGCAAAGGCACAGAGTTGATAAAGCAAGGATGGGTATGAGAACTTAGATCATTCCTTTTAGTATGATGTATAGAAAATGTGACATGAAACAATAGGAAATGATGTTGGAAAGCTGACTTAGAACTAGAGTATGGAAGATATTAAATTCCAAGTTAAGAAATTTGGCTTTAATCTATCAAACTAGGAATCAACGAAATTTTTGAGCAGCTAAGTAAGACCACCATGGTTGTGCTTTGGAACAATTGGTCAGGTAGCGATGCATGAATTGGTCTTGAAAAAGGAAGCATGGAGAATACATTAGTTTAGGAAAGAGGTAATGTTGGCGGAATGTATGGTAGTGACCGAGATAGAATGGAAGGGACAATTCCAAGAGATCCTACACAGAAAAAAAATTGACTGAGACTTGGTTGATTCACTTAAATATAAACATCTATCAAGGATGAACTCAAAACTAATGCCATTTAGAGAAACGAAGACCAAAAGAGGGTAAGGTTGGTGTCTCCGGGGATTGGACAACTTCAGTAAGACATATTTGCAGCTTGAAGTGCCTTTCAGAAGAAAATATCCAGCTGACAGTTAACAATATTAAACAATTGAGATGAAAGCTAAGTTGTGATTTGCAAACCATCAAGAGTCAGTGTAAAAGAACTGAGCAAACTGAAATCTCAGAGCTTGTACAGGACAGCAAGGAGAGCCACCCTGACACCACAGAGGCCCAGTAGCGAAAATAGATCATGAGAAAATGTAACTAGGATCAGCTAGCTTCCCACATCCCTACCCTGCATTTGGTCCTCTTCAAATATGATAGGGATTTATATATTGGAGAATTTAAGCCAAGCAGTATAAAAATCTCCCAGTAAGAAAGGCATAGGGAAAAAAACTCAAAAGAAAACGAGAAAATGTGTACAGGGGATAAAAGAATAAAACAAAGCCTGAAATTAATAACCTCAAAACAATATCTTTTATGAAATAAAAATCCAGATGCACTAAAAATGGACAAATCAATTTTTTACTCACTAAATAAATGTAAGGGACTATCTTAAAATGCAGAAATAAAAGAGGTTGATGGAACTAAAAGAAGGGAAAAAATAAGATAGAGGTTCAATCATGGAAGTATAACATTAAGTAAACTACTAGGAGTCCCCAAAAGAAAATAAAGAGGGGGAAGGGATGAACAAAGAATAAAGACATTATTTTTAGAACTGAAGCTCATTAGTTTCCAGATGGAAAAGGCCATAAAGCACCCAGCCCAAGAGATGAAAAAAGGAATACTATCAAGAAATTTTAGTGAAAAAAGAACACAATAGCAATACACTTTCAAAATCTGAGGGAAAATGACTTTTAGTACATAATTATTAAACTAGTAATTAGGGAGGAGCATGGATAGAAAAAAAGACATATTCAAAAAGGTGACATCTTAAAATTTTATTTCCCTTTTATACTCCTTTGATCCACTACTGAATGATATACCCAAGTCAATTGAGGGAGTAAACAACAATGGACAAGGGTGAGATTGAAAAAGTAAAAACTGTTTCAACAAAAAGAGGACAAATGATATCTAAAGAACCACTTTCCCCCGGGTATACACAACAACCTGTCCAGATATTGGGACAAGAGAATGAAGGACTCCTGAAAAAAGAACCCTTTGACAAAATAAATTAAATAAATAAATATTGCCAAATGGGATTTCTTCCAAACCTCCAGTGGTAGTAGATTTCTGGTTTATTGGTCTTTACCTTAACTTCAACCTTTCTGACTGGTTTTGACTTAGATGAAGCTCCTGAAAACAGTACATGTCTGCACTTTGGTTTTTTATCCGATGTAATAATTTGTGTCGTTTAGTTGATGAGAATAATTTGTTTACTTTTGTTGAAAGCACTGTGTTTAGCAAATGTATTTACCTCTAGACTTTCTAACAAATCCCTATTCGTTCTATTTTTTTCTTTACCTTCAAGTACTCCAAGATTACTCATTGAATTACTCATTGAATCCATCCTCTCATTTTGCTATTACCACCACTGCACTCCAGCCTGGGCAACAGAGTGTGACTCACTGTCAAAAAAAAAAAAAAAAAGTAAGAATATTGGGAATAAAAAGGCAACTTATGTGAAAGAAAACATAAATTTGAACCTGTTTCCCTTATATTTCTAAGTAATGGCTCATCCTCCATGTTACAAATTCATATCAAGTTATGGCTTATCTATGTTGCCTTTTATAGCCCAGTCACACCCACACCCCACTTTTATGTTATTCCTGATTCATTTACCTCTCAATATTTTTGTCAAACTACTCTTTTTTTAATCCATCTAAATATATGTACAGTCTTTGAATTTATAAGGCTTTTCTAAATATACTACTAAAGCAAGCCAAAAACCACAAGAGAAAAGATCAGCTACTAAAAAAGCAGTAACTCAAAGTACATAACTTTCCTACTGCACAAACTAACATGCTCTCATGTAAAATGCAAAATAGTCAATAAAGCTGAAACTTGGGCACACTAATTTGAAATCACATTACACATACGCAGGAAGTTAAACCAGGTTAAACCACTCCCAGCAAAACATAATATATGAAACAAAAATATTTAAAGCTAGTAATGAGAAAACAATGATTAGCTTAAAAGGAATGAGAAATAGAATTGAAGACTTTTCATTGGCAAAAATAGAAGCTAGAAGACAATGGAGTAGTAATGAGAAAATAATTATCAATTTAAAATTTTATACCTAGCTAAGCTGACACTCCATGGTGAGGGCAAAGTAAATCAACTTCTACACATGCAATAACTAAAAGAATTATCCAACAAGAATACAACTGATGCTGGGGGAAGGTGTGGTTTATAATAAATAATTATGAGCACAAAAATGATAAACTATGTCAATATACCAATTTAACTATTTTACATAAAAATAACTAATTTTTATTTTTATAAATCAAAGCTAAACTAAAACTCTAGACTAGTGCTTCTCAAAGTATGATCATTTGATCTGTACCTGTGCATGAATTACTTGTTATTGATCTGCAGTACTTACAGAAACTGTGTGAAATTGTTTTAGATATTTGACTGCCTCAGTGTTATTGATTGAGGAAAAAACAAACTTTTACTACTGATAGTTTGAGATGTGTGTTTCTGGGTGGTAATAGCAAAATGAGAGGATGGATCCAATGAGTAATTCAATGAGTAATCTTGTAATACTTGAAGGTAAAGAAAAAAATGGAACAAATAGGGATTTGTTAGAAAGTCTAGAGGTAAATACATTTGAAAAACACTAAAAGAATAGAAACAGAGAAAAGACAATGGAAGTAAGTGCAAATATATCAGTGCTTTCAACAAAAGTAAACAAATTATTCTCATCAACTAAACGACATGAATTATTACATCGGATAAAAACCTAAAGTCCAGACATGTACTGTTTTCAGGAGCTTCATGTAAGTCAAAACCAGTCAGAAAGGTTGAAATTAAGGTAAAGACCAATAAACCAGAAATCTACTACCACTGGAGGTTTGGAAGAAATCCCATTTGGCAATATTTATTTATTTAATTTATTTTGTCAAAGGGTTCTTTTTTCAGGAGTCCTTCATTCTCTTGTCCCAATATCTGGACAGGTTGTTGTGTATACCCGGGGGAAAGTGGTTCTTTAGATATCATTTGTTCTCTTTTTGTTGAAACAGTTTTTATTCTTTCAATCTCACCCTTGTCCTTTTTTGTTTACTCCCTCAGTTGACTTGGGTATATCACTCAGTAGTGGATCAAAGGAGTATAAAAGGAAAATAAAATGTTAAGATGTCACCTTTTTAAATATGGCATACAGAGAGCATTAAATGTCACTGTGTATTAAAGATAATATAATAATCCCCAAGGCTCACCAAGAAAATAGTAAAGGAGCAAAATCTAGAAAACAACCCCCCTTGCATGGTGTTTTTCTTGCTACCTTTGTATTCCTAATATTCTTACTTTTTTTTTTTTTTTGACACTGAGTCTCACTCTGTTGCTCAGGCTGGAGTGCAGTGGTGGGATCTCAGCTCACTGCAACCTCTGCCTCCCAGGTTCAAGCGATTCTCCTGCCTCAGCCTCCCGAGTAGCTGGGATTACAGGTGTTTGAGACCAACCTGGCCAACATGGTGAAACCTCATCCCTACTAAAAACTCAATATTCTTACGTTCTATAATTTCTGAGGCTAGTGCTTAGCCAAATTGTGGAGAAGATGGGTATCATCATTCTTCCAGATGCCTTTTTCTGATGTACATTTTCCCCTTCAGTGGTGGCTTCCTATCACCATAAACTTCCTATCACCATAAACTTCCAGTGCTCTCCTTCCCCTCATGCTATGATGCTTATCATTGAGTCATTTTTTTTCTGCATTCCTGTCTATATCACTATATTCCTGCCACCAAACATGCAAGAACACACACACACACACACGCGCACACACACAGTTACTTGAAAAACTTATTTTTGTTCACTTTTCCAGATTTGAAGCCCTATCCACTAGAAATCTCCTCTGATTAACCAATTGTGGGGTGTGTTGTTTTCTCTTGTAAGTTTCCTATATTCTCACTAACATTGCACTTATCACAGGGTGCTATCAGTTTTTTTTCTTATCCATTCACTAGCTAGACTATGAATTTCATGAGAGCTAAGGCCTAATCTGTCTCTTTCATTGTTATCCTAGACGTGCGCTTTATGGCAGCATGACAAATATATAAGCAAACATGTAAGCGAATGGCAGAAATTTTATCAAATGCAGAGAGAAGGAGATGAAAATGGTAATATAGTAACCTACAAGAAAAAGTAATACTACACAGTTAAAGCTTGGTGAAAGTCCTATGAAGAAACTGATAAGAGACAAGTGGTCAGAATCTCGAGTTTAAAAACGCATAAATTTCCAGATAATCATTCCAGTTAGCTCATTTAGAGCTTATTTATGTGTCTTCAGTCCTGCTGTCTTTATTCTGCACAGTATTTATTTTTTGGGGTAGAGTGGTGGGGACAGAGTTTCCCTTTGTTGTCCAGACTGGAGTGCCGTAGCACAATCCCAGCTCACTGCAGCCTCAACCTCCTGAGCTCAAGCAATCCTCCCACCTCAGCCTCCCGTGTAGCTAGGACTACAGGCACAAACCACCATGCCAGACTAATTTTTCATTTTTTGTAGAGATAGTGTTTCACCATATTGCTCAGGCTGGTTTCAAACTCCTGGGCTCAAGTGATTTGCCCACTTTGGCCTCCCAAAGTACTGGGATTATAGGCATGAGCCACTGCACTCAGCTTGCATTATATTTCTCAAAGACTTCCTTCATCTTCATTCCCTTTGTAGAATCTTTCTAGTTAAAATTTTCTATAAAGTAGTATACACACAAATTTACATGACACTATATGGATGAACTTTCCTTTTACTTTAATAGAATCTACATTAATGTGTATTAATACTAATTATATTTGGTACATTTAAGACCCAAGAGCTCATTTATGCTATTGCCTTATGTGCAGCAAATTTTTAAAAGTAAGTTGATTTATAAATAATTATTAAATATACAGTCTAGTTGGAAAACAGATGTGACTGTGTTTTCACATCATCTGTAAACTGAGCCAATATGTCATCAATGCCATCCATACGCTCGTGGAAATAATTAATAAATATTTTAGGATAGAAACCATGTGCCTTTGAACACGGCACAAAGACCAGTCACTGTAGACTTCCTTCTGAGGTAATAGGAACCCACTAATTAGGACTAGTCTGTAAGTCAGCTAAAATTCATTAACAATTCTATCATCCATAACATAGATCTTCACCTTGGTCACAAAGATATCATGAAAGTTTATATCTAGAATAGATTTCTCATTTACTAATTTAGAAACCTTACATATATTAGAAAAGCAAGTGTAATCATATTATGTTGTTATTATTTTGAACTAACTGCATACAAAATATTGCCTCATAGAGAGTCCTCAAAAATAAATAAGAAAATAAAGTAATGGTTTTAATTAGCACTGTTCACTGTCTATATTTAAACATTTTTTTCTAGCAAACATGAGTGTACTTGAAAAAAAATTGTTTCCTCAAGTATTGTTCCATCTTGTTTCTATCATCATCTCCACTCTCCTTAAAGAGTTTGCTAAGCAATGATAAAATTTAGATTAGCCTCTGCCCTAAGAGGTACCCATTGCAATGATGATTTACAGTATTAGTACCCTTGAGATATTAACGCACATTAAATATAAAGTGAATTGAGATGAGCTTTTCCCACAGGGGCACAATAAATAGTAAGATCCAGGTACTTAATTATTGTTGCCACTTTCTGCACTCCTAAAAATTTTCCTTTGAAGTTTTACTCTTGCTATAATTATATTAGGTCATTATGCTTCACTTTATGCTCCAAAAGCCTATAAAGCACATTTGATGGCGATGTCAGAATGGTTGGCTTTTTTTTTTCCATCATAAAGTATGCTGTTTCCCCTAGATCAGCAAAACATGCATAGCAGGTGATAAGATGTACCGCAGAGAAGCCAACGGCATCATTTTAAGGAGTTAGTGCATAAAGTTGGCCTATGAGTCAAAGAAATGTATGCAATCAAAATTACTCATGGAAATCCCCTAACTCAACCATAAACCATATCCTCTAGTGTTGTTTATACGGCACTCTTCAAAAATGCTATTTCTTAATGTTTTCTTAAGGTTTTGAATAAATTTCTGCTTCCTGGGTCTGGCATCAGGTAAAGTAGTTGGCTATTCAGGTCTACAGTGAATTTTTTTAAATATGCAAAAAAGATCAAAGCTTAGAATATTATCAGCTAAGTATAACTCTCGAAAAACTGAATGTGCTCAAGGATCAGGTCTAATAAAGTTAATCATTTTTACAGCTTCATCAAAGGCAATCCTAAGTAAAGTTGGCATTGTTTTCTTTAACTGTGAGTGCATGGCAGTGAAGAATATAATGATTGACTAGCAGTTTGGTGCCACGGCCTTCATTCATAAAAAGGCACATGAAATTTATTCACCATTGCTTTTGCACAGTAAGTGCAAATACTCAAACTGTGAAAATGGAAAATAACATTTTAGCAATAAAATGTTTTAGGAGACACCTCGGGAACCGCAGAACATTCTTTGAGAACTACAGCATTAAAACAACTTTTAAACAAGCTATAGAATATTAGTTAGCTGGAAAAAAGTGAGAAATCTTTTCCTGAAATTGCAAAGTATCATTAAATTTTGTTGTGAATGTTTACAGTGAATATTTTAATTAATATGCATATAACATTTTACCAATTTGTTGTTTGTCTTTTATCTCATCTATCTGTCCTCTTTTCAGTACATTGTCAACTTTGTAGCTTTGTTTCATTAATTTTTAAGCTTTTCTTCAAACAGTTTTACAACTAGTTTAGAAAATAAATTCATTATTACAGTGCTTAAAATGGAAATAAATGTATGCAATAAAAGCTATCATCGATTTTTAAGGTGCTTATAATCTTTTCAGTTTTTGTCAATTTTCAAAAGTTACACAGTGACAAAGAGTGATTTAATTTTTGTTTACCTCACAATACCTTATGTTTAGATGCTCAGCAACAAAACTGCAAACATGTGTTATGTACCAAACGAAAATAATTCTTTCCTTAATTAGAAAAATTTCTGGCGAGGCACGGTGGCTCATGCCTGTAATCCCAGCACTTTGGGAGGCCGAGGCAGGCAGATGACTTGAGGCCAGGAGTTCGAGACCAGCTTGGCCAACATGGTGAAACCCCATCTCTACTAAGAATACACAGATTAGCCAGACGTGGTGGCGTGTGCCTGTATTCCCAGCTACACAGGGGATTGAGGAACCCCATAAAGTGGACATTGCAGTAAGCTGAGATCACGCCCCTGCACTCCAGCCTGGGTGACAGAGCAAGACTCTGTCTTGGAAAAAAAAAAAAGTTGGGGGGAGTGGGGAAAAACATTCTTTGCCAATAAATGATTTCTGGGAAACATAATTTAATCATTTAAATTAAAGAATTTTCATGCCCCTCTTGTTGATTTCCCAAAAATGTAGCCTTTTTTTTCCTGACTGAATTGTTCTTTGAAATAATTGAAAGAAAAAGAAAATTTACCTCTTTACTTCTCATATTCTTGTGTTATTTTTCAGAGCTTAACCTATGGTACTGTAGTAAACGCTGAAACTTTATGAATAGTAGCTTTTTAGATGCCTAAGTCATCTTTAAGATTAGAGAGTGATGTTTATGAAGTAGAATACTATTGAATTAGTTAAGCAGGTAAAAGAGAAGAACAGGTCCTGAGAAGTAATAATGCAAAAAAAGCAACAAAAAAAAATTAGATCAACATAAGCTCCTGATGTGTAATCACTGACAGAAAAAGCCAGCAAACCAAGCCAAGAGATAGCAGGCCAGTCAATCCAGACTAAAAGCTTAAGCTAAAAATAACTGCCTCACTAGGTCTTTGTAGAAAAATTCTACATGCTAAGGATGTCAACTTAAATGTGTCTGGTTTATGAATAAGAATATTTAAGAACAAAGGCTGCATACATTAAAAGAAATAAAATTAATATAAAAGACTGAGTCAAGTAAATGATCTGTGTAAGTTCAGAAACTTTTAGATTAAATAGTTGAAAAGCTGTGAAACTAGAATGACAGCTTTCATCCTTTACCATATTTAAAGCAGGGTGTCTATGCTTGACTTCTGTTCTCATGCTAGACATAAAAAATAAGAATAAAAAGAAAGAGGGAAGGAAAAATGTATACTATATATTGCTGCTTCTAAATCAATTACACATTGTACACAAATTGAATCACCTCTTAAAAGTTAATCAGAAACATTACTATGCACAGAAATGACCTGTTTTCCACCTAAATTCTAGTTCAAACTCTTCCCTTTGGGTCTGTGAAATTTTTTTTATTCACTCATTTTTATTACTTTTACATATCAAGAGTAAATGTGGTTAGTTTTGAATCATTTATTTTGAAGGAAAAAAAATTACATGAAAACTGAGATTAACAAGACTGTGAGCATTGCTATATGAAAAATCAGAAGTCTTGTTTGTCCTTTTTTGATAACTGCATTAAGTATATGAACCCAAATACTTTCTCTAATTATACACATCTTACAAATATGTTCATATTAATGGAAAACAAAAGGTATGCTATAGCTTTGTGGTAGAGTGGCAATAAATGCACCAATTATACTTAAAGTATTAAATAATGTTATAATACTGGCCTTTGAAACTAAAATAAATGTCTTATTTATAAAGCATCAGGAAAACCTCTTCAGCTCCTGCTCAAATACGTTGCACATTTGAATAATGCCAGTCTCTGTAGGACTTGATATTGGACTATGAATATTTGACCTAGAATGTCATTAACAACTTATACATTTTAAAATCACGTTTGAAATGCGGCAAAACTAAGATTGTAGTGAATTTAATTTCAAAGTCATACTATCCCTCCTTTTATGCTGTATGTGGTAATCCTTGATTTTTTTGCACTGATGCTAAATGTTAATGAACAGAGCCACCGTGTACCATTTCACCTGGAGCAATGAAAACATTAAAATCTCTTTAGAAGCCTGAATAAAACTTTATTTTATAAATATAATCCATGTTAAAGCTCCACCGTTTCACTGTACTTTTGAAATAAGGGCACATGGAAAATATGGAAGCGTTTCCTTTGAGATAGCTAACTAAAGCTACAAAATGAGCACGGTACAGCATTTCCAAGGAACATGGTTCAAAAGTTGTACGATTACTACTAAGGTTGTTTTATTCTCTACCACATTTGGAACAGGAAGTCTGTGTTGTTCTTGAAGAATTCTGAAAAGCAATGTCACACTCTGATGACCTCTTCTCCTCATTAAAACGTTCCCAAAGACAGCGCTCTGCATGATGTTTTGTAGCTTCAGCAGCCATGAACTAATTTGTACCTCTTATTTTGATCATGCACTGGTGAAAGCACCAAACAATATTTTTCTTTAAACACAGAGAGGTCTTTCAACAGCTCAGCATGCACTTCTACCCTCTTTTTAATCTTGGAGCACCTATTTATTTGCTCTTTTCACCACTAAATCTTCTTTGCTCCTTTCTGCCCCCTGCAAAGTGGCTAGTTAAAAATCTTCAGTGTTTTTTCTTCATAGGCTTAAACCATTAAAAGGGTATTACCATAAAAACAGAGATGAGGGCTTATAGATATAGTACGAGGAGAATTTGCATTTCTAATTTTTAATCCAATTAAACTAAGATAATATTTATTTAGTTACTACCTTTCTATAATGTGTATGATCACAAAAACCAATATAAAAAAATTGCTTTAGAAAATTAGCTTTTAGGGTTCTCTGCAAAGACTAGTTCCTCACAGTGAATATTAGAGGACTCTTTTTAAAGCTTATTTGTATGTATATGACTCATTTATTTTCCATACCTCTACACTTTCTTTGGTTCAATTACATCAATCCTTTCTATATGTTTCTCTATATCACCAAGAAGTGTCTTGATTATTGTATGCAGTGTATAGGAATTTGGTTTTTAAGCCATGCATTTAATTTACTCAGAAAAAACAAAGGAGAGGGACTACAGTAAAATGACATTGGTAACGAATATGACTTTTTAGGCAGTAATATTACGAACTCTATTAATGAAAACAATTCTAAGCAATTTAATAATTCAAAAGTATTGTTTTAAAATGTATATTAATTAGAGTTACATAAAACTCAAATATGCATATCTGCTAAAATTGGTTAAATTATACCAGATTTCATCAAGCTATGGTACAGCTGTAAATAGAACATAGTGCTAAGATTTCAGGTCTAGTTAAGGAGAAATGTACCACTATATACTAATAAATAGATTCTTTCTTCATCATGAAATATTTATTCTCACAAAATGTATTTACTGAACACATTGGATTTCCCTTAAACAGCTTGAAGTTAATAATGTAAACATTTCACTATTAATAAATCATAGTATGTTTTCAATCTCAATAGAAAATTGAATATTAATATTAGGTTATTTATAATGTTAACTCATTGACTTTCAAATTTTAAAAAATCAGTTGATTCTTGAATACTATCCTTTATAAAAATGCAAGTCATATGAATAATTTCTCAATTTATTTTAAAACTAAACATTTGTAAGAAAAGAAATGAAATAACAAAAAGGTGTCATTTATGATGATATTATCAGTATTTAATTTTAGTGTCATTTAAGATTTTTTCAAAGTAAAATTAATTCAATTAGTTATCAGAATAAATTATGTGACTTTTTAAAGCACCACATCTAATTCATTGATCCCTTTCGCTATTCCAAATCTCTCCTCAATGAATTATTTTTCAATGACAAACTGGAATGTGTAAAAACTGTTAATTTCATATAATATTCCTCCAATTTAATCAATATTTGCTGTTTAAAATTGTTTCTTCTATAAATTTGTCTTTGGCTAATATAATCCTAAAACTTTACCACATGTTCTGTTGTGTCTCTGTCATATCTTAAACATCATTTCCTCATCAGCGTGGACTTCAGAGTGACCAGCAATTATCACAAATTTTCTTGTTGATCTTTTCCCCCAAGAAAAGAGACTCATCAAGCTGTTTTTGCCTTTTAAAATAATTTTTAAAAAGCATCTGAGATATTCAACTCTAAGTTGTATTTATGTTTCTGTGTCTTTATGTTTGACAGGTCTAGTTTGAGACTTTAAAAATGCTTACCAATGGACTTCCAAATCCTCAAGGGAAAGAAATAAACACACACAGTGCCAGCTTTCTGGGGTCACCTTACTTGCAAAAGTGTTGCTTTTTGGCTTTGTTTTAATAAACTCAGAGAGACTTGGATGTGAGTATAGGCCTTGATAGTGACTCTCTCGTAAACTTGAGCAGCTATTTCACGTCTTTGAGTCTTAACTTTCCAACTATGAGTTGGGTTTAAGGATTCTATTCTACAAGTTATTAAGATGATTATAAATGATATATGTGAAGATGATTAGGGTAGATGCTAACTGGTAGTTACTCTCGGTTGAGAGTTTAACTGAATTCCCCCAAACATTAAGAAATTTACACACACTGCATCAACAGTGAAATTCTACTAGAAGGGTTCAAATGTCAAGAAACCTGGTCTTTTTAGTTCACAAGTCATCTTACCTTCCTATCAATTTATAAAATTTGAAATAAATACCTAAGACATTTTTATTGATAATCAACTTAAAAGATACTTGTGAAAGCCCTTTGTACAGTATAAAACAGTTAAGAAAATGAAAATATTAATAAATAAATATAAATTTTAACATGAATATGAATAAAATAAATGAAAATAATCAAAGATTCTAGATTTCCAAATCAGAAGAAATGTGGTCATTTGTTTAACCATGCACTTTATATGTGAAAGTAAAGAGATTCAGACAGTCTTTCCTCAGGTTATATACCTAGTCAAACACAACATTCATTTGTGCTATGTAAATCTGCCTCTCCAAGGTTGATAATGAGATATTTTCCATCATGTACAGGATCTATTAAATTAAAAATCTGACACTGCTGCAATAAACTAGATTAAGTGTAATCAAGTAAGATAAGCCATTATATTTATAATGAGTTCAAAATAACAGATAACACTAAAATCAGGTGTTATATGTACATGATATTTTATCTTCACAGACAGTGCACTGATTTTCTGATTTTTTCCTAAGCATGATATTATCTGAAAGTTAGGATCCTGTTTAGGTGTACAGTTTAATGTTCCATTCTGACTTTTGTCCACTAGATGTCCCCAGTACGTCACAAAGAAGCTCTGATCTCGTATAGGCCCTTGTTAGGGAGAATCTGCATCTTTTTGAAGTGAGTCCTGAGATAACTCTGTCAAATGATTTTTATTCCTGAGTTCATTTCATCCTCAAAATTAACAAGCTACTAATCTACAGAGAAATGCAATCATTTAAAGATTTTTGTCTAAGAGACAGAACATAACTTTGCCAATTTAAGAAGCAATTAAAGAACATGTATATCTTCTTTTCTGAAATGCATTTAAGAAATCAAAGACCTGAAACAAGTTAAAAATCCTTAGAGGAAAAGTTCATAGCCTTGAAAAGGAAGACTCTTAACACAACTTTTAATTGTATTGATTTCAAAGGATGAATAACATTTACACAAAATAGTTCAGAAAACTTTGGTAACAGCAGGAGCCTTGTTTAATTTGAACTCTAATAAATTAAAGAAAAAAAGTAAAGGCTCGAGCGGTCACCCAATGTGTCCCCTCCTAACTCACACAAAAACCTCTGTAACAAAGGCTACGAGACTGAAATACAATAATAATTGCAACATGGGGATGTTCAATTAGAACTAAGCTTGCAAAATGCCGTCTTTTTTCCCCAAAAGCCCAGTGAGCCCATATTACAGGAGGCTTCTACCTCTGACTGAAAAATAACACTCTCTGGGGTTGCTGTGGCAGATTGCTGCACTAGAGGGCTAAGAATCTACTCTTCTAAAGCAATTCAATAAGGATTCCTACAAGGTGTCTCAAAATGGAAGCACTCAGGCAGCGTGTTTCTGCCTCTCAGGGCAAGAGGTAAAAAGTTCAGCCTGTGAAGTAGAACAGTTTCTGCCCCAGAGCAAGAGAGAAAAAAAGTACAAGAGCGTTCTGATGAATTATCTCTTACTCAGAGCTAACACGGGCGTCCCAGGAACAATGGCCAAGTCTAACCAGAGTTGACAGCCTCCATTCACTGCCCAGCACTCCACCCCGCACAGTGTCAGAACAATGATCCATTCTCACCGCTTCTCAACCCATCCTCAGCCTTTCAACAAACCTTCTCCATTCAAGAGCCACTGCTTTATCGTGTTTTCTTTGATTAAAGCGCACCTTTCATCGCACTAGAATTTTATTGTTATTATTTATTGAGTGTGCCAAGAATGGAGGTAATGTAAAAGAAAAAGTTTAAATCATTGAACCTTGCATTTATTTAGTTTATGATCAAGGTTAAGAAAGTAAACCAAATCTTAAGAAACAGCTAGAAAACAATTTTGTGATAAACTAAGGGATCCTGGCAAGAATTACTCTGGTAGTTCACAGAAGGAGATTATATTTGTGTCCTGGAGAAGAAAGGTTTGTAGAAGAGAGGGAGTTTGAAATAGGCCTTAAAGGATTGGGAGAATTGAGAGAAAGAAGGTAGGCAAAAGGAGAGACCAGAAGATAAATCACCAGACGATGGTATGCAGATACACAAATGAGCATGGGATAAACAGAAGATAGAAAGAAATCAGCTGAACCTTGACCAGGCACTCAGGGCACTTGGACAGAAATGGGCATAACTCCCATGAGGCTGGATTGCAGATGTCCAAGAGACACAGATCCAAGGATAAACAAAGCAAAAGGGAGCACCATAGTATTTTATGCTGGGGTATGATGCAATGGAAGGAATGTTCTAGAAATATCATCATAGCAGGTTAAGCATAGCAGATGAAGCAGGAGTGAAAAATTCTACCAGGAGAGGTGAATGACTGTGAGGAAATCCATTCGTTGGCTATTAAAACAATCTAAGGTTTCAGTAATAAAGGCCAAGACTGGAGGATTGACTTTTGGAATCTAGAAAGAGGCAACTCTTGAGAACTAAAGCATGATGGAAAATGAGATAAGTGAAAGAAATGGGTGGCTCTGGAAGAGGGCCTACTCTTTGTTTAGATTCTACCGTTTAACGTTCTTCACTCAAGAATAGAGCCAATTTAATCTATGTGTTCTGTTTAGTATTCCACAGAATCAATAACACGCTTGAATAAATTTACCTTTTTAGTGACTCTGTCTCATAAGGAGGAATTTTAGGCTCCAAAGACTACCTCAGCATCCTTGAGAGAGCCTAGTAGATCCTCTCCAAATCCTGAATTTCTGCTGACAAGAACTTTTATATAATTTCAAAGTATTACATCATTAAAACTAATAACAAAAAAGATATGTGTATTATAACTAAAGCAATGATGTATTGGCAGTGTCTTACAACATATGCATGCCAATAACTACTTCAGATGTAATGCCTAAAGGAATATGAATAACACATACCCAGCCCATAGAGGCTAAATGAGAAGTCAGGTTAAAACTATCTTCAATTTTTGCCCATTTAGAACCCTCATCTGACCCTCCACACTCTGTAGTGCATTATGTGCACTGTAGCATTTCATCATTCAGCAAATGTTTATAGGGCAACCATGATGAACTAACACATCCATGAGACATGAAATTCTATCTACTAGAGGTGACACAATGTATTTCCCCAAGGAATTTGCAATCTAGCAATCTTTCTGGGCTGTCAACAAATTTCCTCAACAACCAGATATCAACCATTTGTAATACAATTATTTTGTATAAAGTATCAAGCCCTGTAGGAGACTTGGAAAAAATTCTCTTATAATGTCTAGAAATTTACAATCATTGTAAATTACAGAGCTTTGTAAACAGGCGCATATATATTAAAATTTAATTAATAATGCATGCTAAGTAAGTAAGTGCTATAAGAGTTGTTTCAGAGGTTCACAGGAGGAATGTATCAGTAAGGCAGGATATAGCCAGTAAAAGTAAAAAAAAAAAAGACAATTATGATTCCAAATTTAAATTGTGTGAGCAATTTTAAATATCTAGAACTGTGAAAAGGAGCTGGAACAACTTAAATTAATATATTCTCATGATGTTAATGTCATAAAAATAATCTTTATGGGGATTTTTCTAAATTTTTAATAATTTTTTAATAACTAAGTGAAAAAAGTTTCTGTAACAATGTTGTCTTGCAACAAACTATGGAACTACTCAAGTTATAATAGGTGTCTTTAGTCATCTTCTAAACAAGCCAACTCATTAATCTAAAAACATGCTCAGTACAACTGGACAAAGATAAAACAGACAGAGTCCCTTGTGTATGATCAGGTGTGCTTTGTTTTGTTTTTCCTTCTCAGCTTCTTTAGAAAAGAATGTTAATGATCACCATCCAAAGACCATTGGAAGCACAGAGGCAGTCAAAGTTGGATGTATTATTTGCTGAAGCAGGGGCCACCATATCCCATGAGGAGCTCTGAAGTATCTCTGCAAAAAGGTGCTATTGGGAGCAGGTAACAGAAGTTGGGCTTGTTTTACATGATTTTTAGGGAGGGTTCAAAGAAGGACTTAGCTATAGACTTAATGTTATCAAAAAGTGGGGCTAATTCAACAACTGAATATCAATAATTTTCTAAGAAGCAGAAAAACACAGGGAGTTTAAGGCTGCAACTGACAAATAGTCGTTCATGTTAACCAAGAGGGAAAGATATTTGGTCATTTTTGTGGTTTGCACATGGTCCTTCTTCAGATATTATTATGGTCTGGTTTGGGGTTTATCCCTTTTCATCATGATCACAGAGTGATATCATGAGATACTGGCGCCATTTAGGTTAAGCAAGAGAACACTGTGCCTTACTGTGAGTGCCAGGCTAGTAACCAGTGGGCAGCTATCAGAGCAGCTCTTTTTCTTTCCCAAGTACAATTTTCTATGATGAAAAGATTACCCATACGGCTAGAAGAATGTACATCTTCAGAGGCCCAAGGGGTTCTCCATTTTCTTCACAACTCCCAAACAATGAGATTTGCTATGAACTCCTCTGGTCTCTATGACATACGCTAGCCATAAACTGGTAGAGGACGAAACAAAATATAAGGATCATTCATATTTGAAGTGATGGATTACTAAGAATACTGATAAGACTCGAGGTAGTGGACACATTTTAGGGAATCTATCTTTATTTTTCAGAATGTACTCCCACGTACAGCTGGGTCCTACCAGCTACAATTGTACTGTATGACTCCCACCGCATTTGCAACAATTAAGTGCAGCAGAGGTAGACAACTGACCCTAGTTAAACCAATCAGATTTCTCCACCCAGAAAATTGGAATTGGATCTTAGAGAAGTCAGATGAGCTCTGCATGCAGCTAAAATTGCCACAGGTTAACTTGGGGGCTCTTCAGATGCTCTTAAGGTGCTTTTTCTCATGAGCCCAGAGGGTCACAGAAAGCCAGGCTATGAAAAAAGAAAGGATCAGAAATACAGAAAGAAGCAGAGATGCAGACAGAGGAAGGATTCTAAAAATTTTCAGTTCCTGTTTCCAGTCTCTTCCTGAAGTCCATTCTCACCCTTGAATTCCCCGTGTCTTTATAATAAATTCCCCATTTTTGTTAAAGCCAGCTCAAAAGTATTTGTTATTTATAAAAAAAAGTCTTAACTATCAATAATAAAAAACTGAATGCCTGGTATAAATGTAGCATAGACCACTGATTATTTATAGAACCCTCTGAGTTTTAGCTGAATACCTGGTTGTTGAGGTAAAGCCTGCATTTCCCAGCCTCCCTTGCAGTTTGGTGTCACCCTGTGACTACATTCAGTCTCACAGGATGTGAATGAAGGTCAGGTGTGCAACTTTGAAGTTATCTCCTTTAGACAAGAAGCCTGCCCTAAATTTCCTCTTTTACAACTTCTTGCTAGCTGGATAATGGTGACCACTGGGACAATTGCCTTGAATCAGAGACAAAAATACATTTGAGAAGGACAGAGCCAATCTACCAACAAACGTACTGGTTGACCTTCAGGAGAAAAGATTGTACCAAGATCTTCAGACCACCTGCCTGACTTTGGACTATTCACAGAAGAGAAAATAAACTCATATCTTATCTGCACCTCTATACTATGAGATCTTTTTGATACAGAAGACCAGACTCCGCTAATCAATATAGAGAGGTTGTCATTACAGACCTTTAGAGAAAATGCAGAATAAGCCAAGCAGAGGATATGAGGGTAATAATTCTCATTCTAGGACGAAAAGCTGAATGAAGTGCAACATGAAAGGGACAAACATTAGTCCAGGGTTTCCCAGCTGGAAGTAGATAGAGAAAACATATTTAGTGAACTGAAATTGCTGAAGTCTAAATCAAGAAACTGAATAGATGTCTTTCCAAACTGAGTTCTGCACATCACCCCTTGCTGTGTATATGATTGATGCTTCTGTAGGGAACTGCGGGATCCTAGCAATTAGAAAAGGATCTGGGAAGAGTCAGAGAAGTGAGGAAACACACTCTCCAGGTGCCTCCAGCAAGTCTCTGTCTCTACTCCTTCTGCGGACATATCACAATGCCCTTAATTGAAATGTTTAGTACAGGTTTATAGGGAGAAGGGAAATCACAGAAGAGACTAGAGATGAAGGGCTCCCAGACATTCTTCCTCATCCTAGGTTTTTATAAACATTTATTGATTCTACTGACACTCAGCTATTAAGAAAAGGTAGAGCCTCTCTGGGTGCGGTGGCTCATGCCTGTAATTCCAGCACTTTGGGAGGCCAAGGTGGGCAGATCACAAGGTCAGGAGATCGAGACCATCCTGGCCAAAATGGTGAAACCCTGTCTCTACCAAAAATACAAAAATTAGCCAGGTGTGGTGGCACCTGCCTGTAATCCCAGCTACTCGGGAGGCTGAGGCAGGAGAATCGCTTGAACCCGGGAGTCGGAGGTTGCAGTGAGCCAAAATTGTGCCACTGCACTCCAGCCTGGGCAACAGAGTGAGACTCCGTCAAAAAAAAAAAAAAAAAAGTGAAACAAAGAAAAGGTAGAGCCTCAACACAATAACTCTAAGAAATATCACTCATCTGGGTATTTGGATTATTAAACTGAAGTATTCACAAGGCATAACCCAAAGGTTACAGGTTTTGGCAAACTGAATCATGTTAACTGAAATTGGCAGGCAGTCCACTAAGATTTTATAAGATTTGTGATTGTTAATTTTTTGTGTCTACTTGGCCAGGCTACAATGACCAGTTTGTTTGGTCAAACACGGTCTAGATATTGGTACGGAGGTATTTTTTAATGTGATTTACACTGACATTTATAATTTTTTTTAGAAATAGGCATCTCACTATGTTGCCCAAGGTGGTCTCAAACTCCTGGGTTCAAACACTCCTCACACCTCCATCTCCCCAAGCATTGGAATTACGGCCATGAGCCACCATGCCTGGCCTCAACATTGACATTTACATCAGTAGACTTTGAATAAAGAAAATTAATCTCCATAATATGAGTGGGCTTCATCCAATCAGTTGAAAGCCTTAAGAGTAAAGACTAACATTTCCAGAAGAAGCAGCAATTCTGCCTCAAGATTAAAACATAGAATTCCTGCTTCAGTTTCTCATCTGTTGCCCTGCCCAGAAGATTTTAGATTCAAGACTGCAACATCAGTTCTTACCTGAATCTCCAGTCTGCCAGCCCACCACAGTCATGTGAGTCAGTTACCACTCTCTCTCTCCCTATCTCTCTCTCTCTTTCTCTCTCTCTAGATAAATAGATAGATTCTGTTTCTCTGAAGAACCCCTACTAATATAGACTATATTGCTAGGAAAAATGCAATCCTAGCCAACTATAGCAAAAAAGTAAAAGTAAATACAAATAAAACTGTATTCTATAACAATCACCCCACCTTTTTCCTTTTACCTTAGGAAAGTTTTGATTTGTGAAATTATTCTTTTCACAAGAGTAAATTATTCAAATAGCTTGAGACTGGTTCCTCTTCTCTCCCTGAAAATTCACCTGTCGTAAATATTTTCTCTTCCTTCCCAAATTATGGTCACCTTACTAATAATAAAATTCATGCTCATGAGAGAGTAAATTGATATCTACAAATCTCACCCCCACCCCTGAGCTATCTGATGACTGTGACTCCTGCTTTTGCTGTCCCATGTGAAGTAGCTAAAACAGTCATCTCTAGGCCACAGATGAACAAAGGAGAAAAATCAGTGGGTCAGAAGGGGTCAGGCAGCACCCATCAACTCACAGCACAGAGACCACTTCCTTTGGTGCACACACATACAAGACCATAACCGTTAGATTCACATCCAGCAGATGCTCTGGGCTCAATGAATGACAGGCAATTCTTAGAAGCCAGAGTATTTCTACACAAATACCAAGATCCTAGAAGCCAAAAAGAAACTTTTGATTTGTTGAGGGACCAAGGAGATATTATCAGGTCTCAAGGAGTTTCAATTTCAGACATACTCTCAGGAACTCAAGTTATTTTGGATTAACTTAGGTCCAGGTGCCAGACTGAATCCACACACAAATGGACCTGAATTCTTCACTTACTGACTTAGAAATGTCCATGGCATCCACTAAAATCAGGTCATTCTAGAGCACGCAAAACTTCTCAGACTGCTTATAAGTTAAAATGTCAAAACCCCTATAACAACCGATAAAGTAAGACTTTAAGATTCAGGTATGGTACATAATTAAAAATCAACTATCACTATTTCCTTTATATTTTTGAACTCAAATTAAAACTGAGATGACAAATTCAAAGTAATAGACAAAGGTAAAACAAACACTGACAGGAAATGAAAGTTTGAATTCTGTTTCCAGCAATAATGGAAGACAAGTAATTAAGTGAAAAACCTACGAGTATAGTATACCCAATAATGTTAACTAGCAGTTTTAAAAATCATTTTGACACCTGTCTTGGCAAGGGAAGACAGTCAAGGAATTCCCCAATCAGCAGAAACACGAGCAACTGCAGATCTACAAAGACAAGTAAGTCTCAGAGTAGGAATTTGCCCGGGACTGCTTGCCAATCCCTGACAAACCAGAGTTCAAGACTCAATAAGTTTCCACTTGAGGGATGACAGGCAGAGTCCAGGACCTGAGTATAACAAAGAAAACCTACCAAAACCAGGACCCTGGAAAAAAGAGCATTATTGTCAGTGACTGAAAGAAATATCCCTGTTTAGTGTCTATGGAGACACCTGCCTATTGCAGCTTTGCCTCTGACTGGAGGGCAGAAAGAGGTTGGAGAAATTTAATGATCTTCAATTCCTAATCACAAGCCTCCATCTCAGGTGTCTAAGGCAAGAATTCACATCACCTATATGGTTCAAAATAACCATATTGGAAAATGGAGACTAAAGTGATCCAGGGTTGGTAGGATACACAGTTTCCTGACAAAAGGAACCCAAACCTTCTATAGACAAACTCACTTTAATACATACCTTAACAAAATCCCACAGTTAATGCTCTGAGATTGGCTCACAGTGAAAAGTCCACCAAATACCAAGGAACAAACAACCATGAGGGAGAATCAAGATTTAAACTAGTAACTGCCAAGTAAGGCCGTCAAAGATGGTTGCTTTTATAATAATCAGAAGAAGCCTACAAAATGAGTTTACCTGATATATTTAAATAAATAAAAGAGACTACTGAAAGTGCAATGAAGAAAGAAAATATTATGGGAGCTGACCAGACATATTTGAAAAAGAACAAAATAAAATTTTTTGAAGCGAGTAATGTGATAACTAGAATTAGGAACTCAAAGTTTGGATTAAGCAACAGATTAGACAAAGATGAAGACAAATTTGTGAACTGCGAGACATATCTGGATAAGTTACTCAAAATGAAACACAGAGAATCAAAAGAGTGGAAAACATTAAAGTTAAAAGATGTAAAAATAGAGATTCCAACATATATCTGTCTAATTAGAGTTTCAGAAATAGATGAGAAAAAAGATGTAGAAGAAATATTCACAAATATAATGACAGACATTTCCTAATATGATGAAAGATGCAAATCCTCAAATCTAGGAAGGTCAATGTCTTTATCAGAATTATGTAAAAGAAATCTATACCTAGACATATTATAGTGAAAGTGCAGAATATCAAAGACAAAGAGTTCTTAAAACATCCAAAAGGAAAAGACAGATTAGCTAAAAAGAACAATGATTTGACTAATGGATGATTTATCTTTTTATATACGTATATATATATATATATATATATATACGTATATATATATATATATGTATATATATATATATACGTATATATATATATATTTTTATACTTTAAGTCCTAGGGTACATGTGCACAACGTGCAGGTTTGTTACATAGGTATACATGTGCCATGTTGGTGTGCTGCACCCATTAACTCATCATTTACATTAGGTATATCTCCTAATTCTATCCCTCCCCCCTCCCCCCACCCCACAACAGGCCCCAGTGTGTGATGTTGCCCTTCCTGTGTCCAGATGTTCTCATTGTTCAATTCCCACCTATGAGTGAGAACAGGCAGTGTTTGGTTTTTTGTCCTTGCAATAGTTTCCTGAGACGGATGATTTCTCAGTGACAATAATGAAAGAGGGGAAAGTAATAACTTCAAAGTACTAAGAAAAATATAGCTGTCAACCTAGAATCTTATACCCTAAGAAATTATCTCTCATTCAATCATTCACTCCATTTAACAAAAATATATTATGTACTTACTATGTGTTGGATAGTGATGAGAATCCATCAGTGGATAAAATAGACAAAAAATATTCCTGCTCCATTAGAGTTTACATTTCAATGGGAGGAACAGCCAATAAATAATATTTCTAATAAATAAGTAAAATATGCTGTGAAAAGAATGGACCCAGATAAATGAAGTAAGATTGACAAGTAGCAGAGGTATACAAATTTAAATAGGGCTATTGGAAGAGAATTCATAAAGAAGGCGAGATTTAAGCAAAGACTTCAAGTTAATTAGGGGTTTCTTGCAAGGAAGAGTGTTTCAGAAAGAGATAATAGACAGTACAAAGCCCTGTGGTCAGAGTATTCCAGAAACAGGAGGCCAGTGTGGATGGAACCCAGTGAGTGGGGGCCAATTTAAGGACTTTGGCTTTTGCTCAGTCAGATAGTAAATGAAAGAAGAGGAGCGAGTGAAGAGTTGACATGAATTTTAGCAGGATCACACTAACTGCTCTTTGAAAGCATATAGTGCTATGGGTGGGGTGAAGGGTGAGACAAAAGGGAAATCAATTAGGAGACATTGAAGTAATCCAGGCTCAAGATGAGGACAGTTTAGAGCAGGGAACAGAATCCACGAACAGAGCAATGGAGTGGTGAGAAGTGGTTGTTTCAGAGCAGGGAACAGAAGCAGGAACAGAAGGAGTGAAATGGTGAGAGGTGGCTGGATTCTGGATTTATTTTGAGTATAAAATGACAGTATTTCCTAATATATTGGGCAAGAGGAGACTCCAGATAACTGAATTATTTTGTCCAAGATGCTAGAAAAAAGAAGGGATCATTAACCTCCATTGCGGCTATGGATGAAGTAGCTTCAATAGGAAGAGGGAAGACATTAGCAATTTTGTTTGGACATGTTGAGTTTGAAACATCTATTAGACATCAGCGTGTAGATGCAAACCAGAAGTTGGACAATTTAGTCAGGAGCTCTGGAGAAAGGTTTTTCACTATAGATGTAAATCTGCGAGTCATTCACATAGGGTCGCTAATTAAAGGGACAACACTGGATGAGATCATCAAGAGAAGGACTGTAGATACATAAAGAAAAAGAAAAAGACCCAAAGACTAATCTCTGAGAAACTTTTAAGTGATCAGGGAGATGAGGGTAAATGGATCCAGAAAGAATGATTGATATTGTAAAAAAGAAAACCAAAAGAAGTATGGTGCATCCAGTTAAAATCTTTGAAACTGACAAAAATGGCTAAGCATCCAACTTAATGAACTGAGAAATAGAAAAGCAAAATCGCCTCTGAAAAAGAAGGATGAAAAACAATTATTAGAGCTGAACTCAGTAAAAAAAAATGCAAATATAAAGTTAAAACCATCAAAAAAGTTAGTTATTAGAAAAATAACAAAAATAACCTCCAGCAAAGTTGACCAAGGGGAATAAATATAATTCACAAATACATAATGTAGGGAATTAGAGGGAAGACATAACTAGATGCTGGTGAGAGTTAAAAAGGTATTAAAAACAAGTTTTTTTATTATTATTATACTTTAAGTTTTAGGGTACATGTGCACAATGTGCAGGTTTGTTACATATGTATCCATGTGCCATGTTGGTGTGCTACACCCATTAACTCGTCATTTAGCATTAGGTAGAAAAAAAAAAAAAAGTTTATACTAATAAATTTGAAAACCCAAGTGAAATTAAGAAATCACCAAAGACATAAATTATTAGAACTGAATCAAGTAAAAGCAGAAAACTATTATAGTCTTATTAAGGAAATTTAACCAATACTTTAAAATCTTCCCAAAGGATAACCCAAGGCTTCTATAATTTTACAAGGAGAATTTCGCAAAAATCAATGGAAGAGATTATTCTGATATTATAAAAACTCTTTCAAAGTTTTGAAGAAAATAAATTGTATTCCTCAATGTATTTTTACTGCCTGCAGTAAGTATACAATGGAGAAAATTAGTCTCATTGATGAACAGAGATGCAAATATCCTATAAGATTTATTAGCAAATGAAAACCAGCAATGTACAATTAAAATAATAACCCATGAAAAAGTAAAGTTTATTTCTGGCTTAAAATTGCTCCCATTATCCCAACTCCTGCATTCCACATCCAACCAAACAAAACAAAAACTCTATTTTTCAGCCTTTTCTCCTGAGGTCAGACAATAAAGAACTCCGAGACATTAAGTGTTCATCACTGGACTCAGCTATTAAACATTATTTCCTCATGTAGTTTGTCTTGACTCTAGGCAATGGGGCATCCATGCGGTAAACTCCTTTACAACAGCCAACATAAAACCAAATGGAAATTTGACAAAACCAAATATACTTTCTCCTCCCTATCTTGTTTCCCCACCAAGTAAATTCTGAAATTGAGAAGTTTGCTTCTGTTGGCTTTTAACCTCCAAATAATTACATATTCCAAAACACCAACATCTTTTTCACACTTAATCTAAAATTAACTTTTAACAACTATACAAGTATAGTTGTTATGCTTTGTTTGCTTTCATAGTTTTACTACTAGTGTTGTATTTCTTACTTAAAATTGCTCAGTGTTAATCAGAAGGCTTGCTTCTGTTTAAGCTCCTCTTCTTTGGGTGGTGGAACTATAAATGCCCATTCTCAACTTCATTCTATTTTCAAGATTTTCAATGATATGCATGAATTATTTTTACAATAGAAAAAAAGTTATTTAGTAAATTTTAGAATTCAGAGAATAAATTGCATTATAACAGCTGGGATATCCAATACAATATTGAATACATGTAAAGACACTGGACATTCTTGTCAGTTTTATTTTGGAGAAACTAGAACTATAATTCAATGGCATAAAAAACAAAAAAAAACTATGACTTACCTTCCTTCTTGACAACCAAACCACCACAGTCACACAGTTACATATCACATGGTTGGGGATATTAAGGAAAAACAACAGCAACAACCCTGGCACCTACTCTTCAAATAAAATGTTTGCATTTTTATTGTCACGTTATTTTCTTCAGAGTGTATAGTTAGGGGAATGCTATTTTAATATTATGCTAAAGGAAGTGAAACTAACACTTAAAAATTCATAAGAAGAGTTTTCATGTTCTTATATTAGCATTCAGAGGTAGAGTAAGGGTGATTGGAAGCCATGTGAGTGTGACTCAAACCCACATCATATTTGTTTATATTAAAATAATGCCTTCCTGATACATGGCTTTATCTGGAATCAAAGTGCTAAACATTAATTTTTGTATGCATCACTCCTAAATGAGTATAATCAATGTAAAATCAGGATTTGGAGTTTTAAAATTATGAATTCTAAACATAATTTTATCCAAACCACAGTATTCTCATTGGTCTCCTTTAGAAAGAATGCAGTGCACTGTTAGTGAGTTTTTCTGGCATTTCATATGCTTAATCAGTAGCATATGAAAATAAAGAAATATGTGAGAAAGTCTGAATTTCTTTTAAAAGAATGATTGATCAATCTTAAATTCAAAATAGATTTCTTGTAACATTATTCTAAACATAGAATATTTTCTTTGATATTATGTCAGAATTTTTTTTTTTTTTTTGAGATGGAGTCTCGCTCTGTCACCCAGGCTGGTGTGCAGTGGCGTGATCTCAGCTCACTGCAACCTCTGCCTCCTGGGCTCAAGCTATTCTCCTGCCTCAGACTCCTGAGTAGTTGGGACTACAGGCACCCAATACCACACCAGGCTAATTTTTGTATTTTTAGTATAGATGGGGTTTCACAATGTTGGCCAGGCTGGTCTTGAACTCTTGACCTCAAGTGATCCACCCACCTTGGCCTCCCAAAGTGCTGGAATTACAGGCATGAGCCACTGTGCCCAGACCTAGCTGTTGAAATTTTTATTCTTCAGTTGGATTTTTCTTCTTCTCCTTGTAGTAGGGTTTTTTGTTTTTGGTTTTGGTTTTTTTCAAAAATGAGAACTTGTTACAATGGAATGTTTTTTTTCATTCAACAGGACAAATATGCTTATCTCTTAATATCATTATAAAAATTTTTATATTTGGGAGATTTGCATTTTAATGGGTGAAATAATGCATGGACATATCTAGTCTCAGATAGTATGAAGTGACAGATTTAATTGGTTTATAAAATACTACTGACACCTGAATTGATTTGTTTCACTGGGTTAAATATTTGTTTTCCATCCATACTAATTCAGGAAGCATCTTGGATATAAACAAAGATAAAATTTCTGGAAGATTTTTCATTTCTTTCCAATACAGGAAGTAGAATAGTTTAAACAAATATAAATCTCTCTGTGACCACTTTTTCTCAAAAAAAAGAAAAATAGATAGTAAACCCTTTCTTATTGAGGGTGCAGAGTAATACTCATCTCTCCAAGTACACCTAGATTAAACTTTGAATTAATAAAAAAGTGGTATTTAGGAGCAATTTGCACAAAAGTTTTAGTTCAGTTAAACAATGTCAAGGACTCCCATTGCCAGCCAAGATAGAAGAACAAAGATCATATTTACCCTCATACCTTAAACAACTAAAAAGTCAAACAAAACATAAGAAACAATTTTCCGACCTGGAACAACAGGCACCACAGAAGCATGATCCTGACAGAAGAAAATAAACAAGGGAATAAACCCAGGAAGAGGGAATCTAAACAAAGTCCAGTGTTCTTTTTGAACTGAGAAGACAGAGATGAGAATTTGGGAGGCTCAATGAAGTTAGAATTTGCAGGGCAGAGTTTACCAAAGTAAAAAGAGCTGCAAAGAGAAGAATCTCCTGAGATCTGCAGAGGGTTCCCCTAGAGTCTTCAAGTGGGTACTGATCAGGGCATGTGTGTAAGCAAACTACACGAGACCAGGCAATGACTGGAAAGGAGCATAAGGAGCAATTTCCAGAAATCACATAAAGCTGGGAATGGTTATTTCCAAAAGCCAGAGGGGAGAAATATTATATTACACAGGACATGCATCAAGAAATGTACTCAGAATCATATTGCCTTAGTAATGGAGACAAAACCAGCCTCCTCTGGTTCCACCTAGCAAAGATGAAAAAGTAGTTGTGAAAGGATAAATATGTTTCCGAGCAACTTAATTGCATCATAGAGCAAAGCTCAAAAATATTTTCTTAAAAAAATACTAAAAATTCCAGAAGCTCACAATGGTTGATATCCAATCAAAAATTATTAGGCATGCAAGAAATTGGGAAAATATGACCAATGAGAGGGAGAAAAATCATTCAACAAAAACTGACCAATGAATGATGCAAATGACAGAGATAGTAAAACCACATTAAAACAGCTACTATGACCCCACACCGTATGTTCAAGAAGGTAGAGGAAAGCATAAGCATGTTGAGGTGAGCCATGAAAGATATTTTTAAAACCTAAATCTAAGTTATAGAGGAAGAAAGTACAATGCCTAAAATTAAAATTATACTGGACAATATAAATCCCAGCTTGAAGACTGGAAAAACTTGCAATCAGGAAATACCAACAGGCTGGACAAATAGCAATGACATCCTTATCCTTTGAGCAAATTAGGTTAGGCAGTGGTGGCGATGTTGTGGGTGTTTTTGTTTTGTTGTTTTATTTTGTTTTGTTTGAGACAGAGTCTCGTTCTGTTGCCCAGACTGGAGTGCAGTGGCGCAATCTCAGCCCTGCAAACTCTATCTTCCAGAATTTTTTGCCAATTGACTTCCAGTTTGGTTTGGCCAATAAGAGGCATTGGTGCAAGATTAGAAGGTAGTAGGAGGGGAGAAATCACGGATCTTCCTCTCTAGGATATTTTTTCTTTGTTTTGTGGTGGTATCCCCGAAAGGGACTGGAAACCTTTCACAGGGGTCCCAGCCTTGGCCCTGATTTTTCCTCTTCTGCCATACTACTCCTTGCCAAATTTTCCTCTTTGGTGGTTCTAGCCCCTGCTATGCACCCCCGGAAGTCACAAATACACTCTCAGTCTCTGAGTTACCTCATTTTCAGTTATTGCTTTCAGTGCTTTCACCAGTTGTGTAACCAATTCCCTCTATTAGATTCACTCTCCTTGAAAGACCTAGTAGGATTTCTGTTTCCCTGACTGAAACACATCGTTCTGATGAATGCTACATATGTGGTCCAATGAACATACAAATGGGAGATCTAATCTATTCTGAGGAATTAGAGATAGCTTCCTTAAAGAACTAATATTTAAACCAAGAACTAGAGAATGAATAAAAATTAGCTAAGGGAAAGGAAGCAACCACAGCCACGTGATCAAACATCACATTTATTTAAGATATTGAAGGACTATTTTACAAAAGGCAATTTCTCGCTACGTTACAGTTGACATATTTCCATGTCGTACTTCTTACTGTGCCATTGGGCCTACAGCAAACCTGCCAACATCTACCTCAGATGGCTAACTCAAAGGTTTTTTGTTTTTGTTTTTAAAGTTGATCCCATTAAACTCAGGCACATTTTGCTTTCTACCAACTCTGATGTCTTTGCAGTGCCAGAAAAAAAAAAAAAAAGAAAAAAAAAGAAAAAGAAAAAGAAAATGTCCAGGGAGAAATGTCCAACTGTGAATGCTCTTATGCACTTGCTTTTAGCAGCATCTCCAAAGCACGGTCCTCACTTGCCACCCTCAGGCCACATGTTTAATCAGGACTGTTAACATGTCAAAAAGATTAGGTTGGCTGACTGAATGACTGCTTCTATCTTTCTGTCTTTTTTATAACATTCTTTGTCACGGGGCTGCCTAATTATTAAGATCCACTTTACCAATAAAATAAAATGCCCTGTTTTTCCCCAGCTCTCAGATCAGCTTTACTGATTTACTTTTTCTTTTGTCCCCAATATGGCTCAGAACAGCATCTTTACTGATACTTTGATACTTTATGCATTACAGAGTTTGGGGCATAAATTTTGATTTTTAAAAAATATTGCATTAATATATTATTTATCTTGATTTCTGAGTTTGTTTTTGTTTTTGATTTTTGTATTCCTTTAAATTTCGTACCTGAGGCAAGTGTTTCATTCTCCTGGCCCTGTTCCTGATGCTGAAGGAGTCCTGGTTACTCCCTGAAAGAATTTTAGCCTGTGCTGAGAGCAGAGTGGGACACATGTCTACACTGCCCTAGAGGCTCCCAGCCATTGGAAAGACAGAAACAGCAGGAGGGAGAGAGGGATTTCATTCTCTTAAAACGCATTCAAAGACAGGTCATGGAGCATTCTTGGAGCAGAGCATGGAGTGTAAACAAATTTGAATATTAGATACAATTATTTCTGAAACATTTGTCTCTAAAAATATATATCATGGGTGTCAAATAGATTCTAAGATTAAAAATCTATTTTTTAAAAGTAAACTTCATATCAGTCTTACTTCTAAGATTATAATCAAACCACAATTAGCAAAAGACATTAAAAACATAGGAAAACAAGATATTACAAACCAAAGAAATAATTTATTTCATGTGGGCTTCTCCGTAACTACACCCATCCTCAGCCTTGAATCTCTTCTTGCAATTTGGCCACATTGAAATAGCTTGTGTGCATTTTAAGCTATCTATTTTTTTGCGTGTGTGATTCTTCAGAATTTCTACTTGATTTCTCAAGAGCTTGCTTTTACAGTTCCTAGATGTAGTCTACAAATATGCCATCTTCCATATCAATGTTAACAGGCCTCCATTTAACACGAATAGAGCCCAGAATGTGAGACTCCTAATGTCTTCTTGTTTGTACATGGTAAAGGCATTCAAACCTTCATCTCCTCATCTCCTAAATGAAGGTTTTGGACTAAATGGCCATTAACATACTTTGCCATTTTCACAGCCTGTGATCAAATAATTCTGTTCCACATACACATTTTATACCATATGGAAGGCTTAGCTTAAGTTGACCTTATTGGTACTTTTTTTGTCTTACCTTTTGTTTAATACTGAATTTTATTTTGAAATAACTACAACTAAAATGGAGCACTTGGAAAATGATTTGTGGACTTCCAATCATAGCAAGAGTTTTGATTTCATACATTAGGCCTCTAATGATCTTTCCCATACTCTCTTATGTTCTGTTTTAAAATTTTGTCCTTCTTTTACCATATTCCCTAAAATTTTCCTATATCTCAATGCTTTGATACTTTCACATGCAGAAGAGTGAAAGCATAGCACTGCTCACATTTATTAACAAGCATTTATTTTTCCTTTGCCCCCTCTTTCTTTCCCGCTTTTTTTCTCTATTCTCTTTTCCTTTGTCTTCCTTTGACTCACTTTTCCCATTTTCTCCTTTCCTCTTCTTCTTATTTTCACTTATGACAGTTAACATGGTCCTAGATGTTCCAAAAAAATAAATAAGCAAGCACAAATAACATTACAAATTGAATTTTATTCAACAGTTAAGTTATGCATACTAAATTTGATGCATATAGAATAACACAATAAGGAAAAGGTATTCCAAAACTGAAATGGGTTTGTGATTATAAATAGTATGTGGTGACTGAAAGTAAGTTTAGTAGGGAAAGAGCAGTCTTGGGAAAAATGGAAGTCAGGATTCTAAGGGAAATAAAAAAATAATATGTTGAGTGTGGGGCTAGGGAGTGATTAGGAGACAAATAGATGCAAAAATGCCCACATTATCTTTAGCTCTTTTTCGGGAAGTTGGACTCCTGACAACTCTTCTGTTACCTTCCCTTAAAAGCCTTCCCTAGGCATCCCCAAATTTGATGGTCCAGACCCACTTTGTTTTCTCACCTGTATTCTAATACAATCACACACAGAACTTCTGTCACACCAAAGGTACTTATTCACTTCCACATCTGCTGTCCTGCTTCCCACTAAACACCAGTCCCCTGGAGGACATGGCTGTACATTACTCGGCTTTGAATTTGAAATCTGGCACATATCAGACACCTATCTTCAAATTCTCTGTCCCCCGTTTACGATTCATGCAGATACACACAATATTTCTTTTAACATTTCGGAGCCACAATCTCCTTATTTGTAAAATTAGGAAAATACTACCCTTTATTGTGTTATTCTATATGCATGGAATTAAAATAAAATAGATAGGTTTGAGCTTTCCTTAAAAACTGAAGAACTACCCAAACTTTTGTTTTTGAAAGCTTAACACACTTTGGAAGAAGCCTTCTCTGAGCATCCTATATTTGTCACCTAAATTTTTTCAATGTAATGCTATGAAAGAGGTTTCTGGTCCATTTTCGAAGCTATAGAGTCTTTTTTAATGATTATTTCTCTTCCCCCCCGCCATCTTCAATAAGTAATATCAGCTAAAACTCTTTGTAGCTTTAAATGAGTATTATGGACAAGAAAATAAATACCTAAACTGAGTAAGCCAAATTATTTAGTTGTGAAAAATTATGCAAACATCTGAAGCATGAATTCCCTCTTCTTGTCAGCTTTATGTAATTTAAGCAACTAACTATATCTCTAGCCAAATTTAACAAGCTCACATCTTAATTATGCTCACTAAGCCATTTATTTTTTTATTTTCTCAAAATTCTGGCACAATTCTCAAAATAGTGAAAAGTGTGCTGATGAAAATCAATGATATCCAAAGGAAAAAAGTTGATGTTCTGAGGTACAAAAATATCTTATGAAGTTTGGTTGTGCTCTCCTTGCTTAAAGAACATAATAATGGATAAAATGTTAGGCTTTTTCTTTCTTTTGCAATAGCATATTACTACAAAAATGTGATACTAGGTCCCACTATAATAACACAAATCCTATTTTGTAGTATTTCACAAATCCTAATTTAATATGTGAATTGAAGAGGACATTTTCTAATTATATTTGCTTTTGTTTTTGATATTTGCTCATATTAAAAAGATGAAATAACAAAAATTTACAAAGATTTCATTTTTGTCCCTAAAAGATTATAAAATGTTTTGCTAATTTATTATATAATTTGTCATGCTTCAAGCAATAATGAAAATTAGTTTTACAAATATGAGTTTGAATAACTTGTGTTTTATACCATTCATATATAGTTCAACTGACTCACAGTTTTTATATGTAACTTAACAGTTTTTATATGTAAATAACTCATTTACTTAAAGAGCTATCTGAAATAGGATTCAACATGATACAAGGAATAATCAATAAGTCACAAGTGTATTTACAGCGATAATCAGAAATAAATGTCTCACTTTTACTAAATTATGAAATTCAAATTTATGTTCGCCCTACTTTAAGAATATAGAATTTTCAAAATTTCAAATTTATGAAATATATTTTTATCAAAAATATACTTTATAAAATAACCATTTTGTCTTGTGTTTTTCTGAGATGACTAATCAATCCTAGGTTAATATATTCTACATTATATATAATAATTATATTTTCAACCAATTCTTCAGAGACATATATATTGCATAAAAGGAGAGAAACATAGTCTCGCCAATTCTCTATAAACTTCAGCAATATTTGAAACCATTTTGCATAGTCCAAAAAGAGTAACATTTAGAAGTCTCACAAAGCAGTTATCCAATTTACCATTTCCTTTTCCTTCTAGTGAATTCACCACTGAAGTATTATAATCAAATATCACCCATAAAAAACAAATAGCACCATTAAAAGTTTTATCTATTTCTAACTTTTTGAGCTAATGTAAGTTAAAAGTTAATAATCTTAAACATTTAAACTAAGTTGAAATTTATAGCCATATGATTTTAAAGCCCCAAATACGAGTGATTTTATACCTTGTAGTTCCAATTAAATAATTCAGAGGAAAAATTACCTTTGCTGGTGGCTCAGGCGAAGAATCCATGAGACTCAATCTCTCCATTTGTTTTGTATGTACCATAAGCATTATCCTTCTGTTTACTCCCACTTCTCCTCTTTTTCTACTTCTAAGGGAGGCCAAGCTATATAAACCATGATTTAGTTCCTCTTTTTGATGTTACATTCATTTCTCATATTTTCATATAATGGTAAAGGGGAGGAGTAATATTTATGAGCTCATGATTTCAACAAATTGCAATTACAAACACCAGTCCAATTCTTTACTTTTTGTGCTGTATGGAATATTTTATTATTTTATCAACAAGTATCTATACACAAATAAAAGTTACAGGTGCTTAATAGAAAAAACTGAGTAGCAAGCACAAATTTAAATGTGCCATAAGAGGACAATATTGCCACTGTTAGGTGAAAGCCCCAGGGAGAAAATAAACTGTCTCTCAATCATCACAATCTGGCTTCAGTTTCTCTGGATTTTACAAATCCTTCCTAGAGAAGTCAACAAGTAAAACAAAGCGGGAAACACAGGGCTTACCACATTCAAAGAGTCTTGTAGGGCAAGTTGGTTATCACCCCGGGAAATAAAAAGAAAGGAAGGGCAAAAAGTGTGTGTGTGTGTGTGTGTGAATATGTGCATATGACAATTATTACCAGTGTTGACCATTTTCATTCAAATTCAATTCTTCTCTACTTGTAGCTCACTCAGAGTTAGTAGTGGCCATGAGTCTAGTTCTGGTCAATGAAGAGGGAGGGTTGAAACACTTTCTTGCCAGTGCTTGACTCTACAGCTCTCCTCTGCAGCTGACTCAGTGATCACCAAAGCAGGTGTCCAGATGGAGCGTCCACCAGCTCAGGCCTCAAGTGGTTCTGATGAACAAAGCTTCCTTATAAGCTATGTTGGACTCATAGCATAAATGAAAAATAAACTATTTTATTAAAACGAATGAGATCTGGGGGATTGTGTACTATAACCTAGCCAATTCTGACTGACTCAGGAATGAACTTATAATTAATATATTTTGAAAAGCAGTGTGCTATTTAATACTCATATCTAGAAGAACAACATTATCCTCTGCTCACTCTGGCATAATATATGGGCTACCTTCCCTCTAGAGCACATATGAGGAATAGCAGTATGAGAGAATGGAAAGAGGAGAAGGTTAGAAGATCTGGATACTTGCCCAAAGTAGTGCAAACTAATTAGTAGCAGAGCTTGGTCCGCTCACTAACTTGTATGCATTACTGTGGACAAGCATTTCAGCACTCTAAACTCACGTTTCTCATTTGTAAAATGGAGACAATAATAGCTTCTCTGTCTTATAACAAAGGTGAGTATCAAATTTTTGTGTGTTGCCATTACTAGACCATAGAAATATATCCCATTCTTCTCTAAATTCCCAATTACCTAGTAAAATATCTTACAGTGCAGTAAGTACTAAATAGGTGTGTAATAATTAATGGCAAATTCTATTCCAACAATTATGTAAGCCTTTAACTAATGTTTAACTCTGGTTTCTAGAATACGCTTACTTCTTACCATGAGTTCCACATCAATGGATTCAAACAATCATAGAATGAAAATGTTTGGGGAAAAAGCAATAAAAATAAGAATAAAATAATAAAAGCAATATAATAATTTTATTTGTATTTTTTTTTTTTTTTTTTTTTGAGACAGAGTCTCGCTCTATCACCCAGGCTGGAGTGCAGTGGCACAATCTCGGCTCACTGCAAGCTCTGCCTCCCGGGTTCACGCCATTCTCCTGCCTCAGCCTCTCCGAGTAGCTGGGACTACAGGCGCCCGCCACCACGCCCAGCTAATTTTTTGTATTTTTAGTAGAGACGGGGTTTCACTGTGGTCTCGATCTCCTGACCTCGTGATCCGCCCGCCTCGGCCTCCCAAAGTGCTGGGATTACAAGCGTGAGCCAACCGCGCCCGGCCTTTATTTGTATTTTTATTGTTAACAAAAACAACAAGTTTATTTCATTAACAATAAAAAAATTCAAATAAAAATGTAGTATAACAATTATGTTTACAGCATTTATATTATATTAGATATTATCAGTAATCTAAAGATGATTTAAGGGGTCCTGGAACGAGTATCCTGCAGATACTGAAGGACAACTGTATGTGAGAACATGTTCTTTATGAAGTACCTTGCTAGCAAAGTGTTTAATTACTTTTTAATATGTTAAATACTTATTAATCATCTACCACATGTCAGGCACTGTTCTAAGCATTGGAAGAGTAAATCAGGGAAGAAATTAGACAAATTATCTGCTATGATGGAAGAAAATAGACAGTGATAGGCAAAGGCTGTGCGTGGTAGAAGGGGGGAGGAAAGGGTGAATTTGATAGATGGCCAGGAACCTCCTTGTTAAGTTGACATTTGAGCAGTTTATTAAGTGAAAGAATGCAAACCAGGTAGGTACTTGAGGGACTGACATTCCAGGCAGTGGGCACAGCATGTGTAAGGGCCCTGAGAGATAAGAAGAGTATTCTGGTGCTTAAAGAATAGCATGATCATGTCCTTTGCAGGGACATGGATGGAGCTGGAGGCCACTATCCTTAGCAAACTAACACAGGAACAGAAAACCTAATACCACATGTTCTCACTTATAAGTGGGAGCTAAATGATGAGAACACACGGACGCTTAGAGGGGAACAGCACACACTGGGGTCTTTTGGATGGTGGAAGGTGGGAGGAGGGAGAGGATCAGGAAAAATAACTAATGGGTACCAGGCTTAATACCCCGGTGATGAATTAATCTGTACAACAAACTCCCATGACACAAGTTTACCTGTGTAGCCAACTTGGCACTTGTACCCCTGAACTTTAAATAAAAGTTAAAAAAATAGTATTAAAGCCATTTAGACTCAGGCAACATGAGTAAGAGAAAGAATATAATGGATAAGATCAGAGAAATGAAAGAGGAACCAGGTGCCTAGTAGGCTATGATGAGGACAATGAATATTATTCTTAACATTAGAAAGCATTAGAAGGTTTTGAGCAGAGGAGAAACATGATTCAACTTACATTTCCAAAGGATCACCAAGTAAACCCAGGCTGCTTTGTGGAGGACAGACCGGGGAGGGGGGTGCAATTACAGAAGCAGGAAGATGAATTGGAAGGCTACTGAAATAGTCCAGGTGAAAAAATTGGTCCCAACTCCCTTGATGATATAGGCATATATACAAGAAAACCAGGTTTTCTTACTGCAGCCATTCACAGGGTCTTTCCTATATTACTATGGCAAGAGTCAAATTAGAGAGCCAAGAATGTGTCTGCATATGCAGGAATATATATATGGTGCTATATGCAGGAATATATATAGCGCTATATACATACAGCTATAGTCAGAGATAGCATCATGATATGGATGGCAGGAAAGGAGGGCTTTGCTTTAACAGATGTACAAGAACAGAGTTTGTGTAGGAGAAGGAGGAGGAAGAGAAATTTTATTTGCTAAAGGTTAGTTATTTTGAAAATGTGTTCTTTGATGAGAAGGATCAGGAATCAAGATAGTCTAGATAGAGAGAAAACACAGAGGCAACATATGTGGCGCACACACGCACGCACACACACACACACACACACACACAAAACACCAAACAAAAAGAAAGGCCTGTTGCTCTATTTCTGGAGAGACATGACAAGAGTTATTTAGAAAGAAGAGCCAGCAGGAGGCAATGTAGGCTTACAAAGTACAATAGGCACATCAGCCTAGAAATCTTCAATCAATCAATCAAACCTTTCATAATGTAACTAATAGGGAGGAAAACATACTGGGAGGCACAGGATTACTGTCAGCTGTTTTGTAAAATACTCAGTAGTCGTTGGTTTCTATTGTTGTAACAAAATTTCCCCTTGTTATATATGATTAGCAAAATTGCCAGTGCCTGCATTTACAAATCCTAAACTCTATAGAGTTCATTTTCCTAAATTTCACCTACATTTGAGCTAATCAATAAATGGCCCCCTGACAATATAGCCCAGAGTTTAATTCCGGAGAAACCAGGAAGGGACCAGTGTTACCAGGAGCAGAGTATTATCCCAAAGAACAACTGCAAATTCAATTGTTCAGGTTGGTTGGAGGTCATGTTCTATGTTCTACATGAACAGGAAAAGGACAGAGAGGCATTGTCTGGGTAGTCCATCCCAAAGAAACCACAGGGCAAAGTCTGGGACAAAAGAAGAAACGTTAAAGCTGCCACACACTTGCATCTTGAAGTCAGAGCAGCCAGGAAAGCTATTGTTCCAAAAGCTGCTTGAGAACTTCTGACTCTATTAATGTAGGCACAGCTCAGTCCCACAGACCAGCAGCTCAATAGAAATCCCTGGAATTTCTAAAGGTATCTGATGTTTCTAACTTGCCACTACCAGCTGTCAGGAGTATACACTCAGCATGGTAAAGAGCCCACAAATGTGCCCAGTTTACCTAGAAACTACCTTTTCGTCTATATTAGTGCTGTGTTCCTCTAAGAGGTTGAATAAGTAGGACACAGGCTGAGCTTCTGAAATAGAGATCCCAAATACAGTGGTATAAACAAAGTGTAAGTTTATTTCATGCTCATTTGATTATGCAGAGATTAGTAGTCCCGAATCGGGTGAGAGAATCTGCCTTTCTCAACAGGGTGTTCCATCTCTGGGCCACCTTGGCTGTCCCAGTCGCATCACCTTCTAGTAACACACATCACTTCCTCTCCTATTCCTTTGGTCCCAACTAAGTCTATGAGAGGAACTGGGAAACAGAATGCCTGCCAAGCAGCCACACACCCTTCAGAAACTCAAGATTTCTTTTTAAAATAAGGGGAGATGGATCCGGATGGACGTCTAGGAAACTCTGCCATGGGAAACTTGACAAATCATCACAAACGTGAGGCTTGAGAAGAGATTAATTGGGATTTTCCCTGTTTTATAGATGAAGAAACTAAAATAAAGTTGTATGACATTTTTTTAACTCATTCAGAAAAATCTAGAAGTCAGTGGGTGACTTTCCTTGCTGTCATTCATTATAAAAACTCCATGCTTATATACTTGTTTTTGTAAGCATTTATATCCTTTGTATATACACAAAATTTTGCTGGAAATAATTTTATTCCTCCTCCTATTACTTTTAAAATTATCAGTGGTCCAGAGTTCAAAGATTAAGAATTATAAAATAGACCATGGAAAATTTAGCAATAATTGAGCTCTCCATGTCTGGTACTCATGTAGAAGAAGCATGTTTTAATAAACATCTGCAGAACATACGCTCAGTGGAAAACCCCTTTGACTGAGCAAGATTGAGAAATGTTTCACCCAGAATCATCACTCCCATTTCCAAATGAATGCATATAATTCCCCAGCAAGAGATTTTTAAGGCTTGATTCTTTTATTTTAAAGTAAATGTGCAGGAAAATATTAAATAATTATGAATGTCTGTGCAATATGGTAGTATTAGTAATGCTGCACCCCAATTGCTGGGGGTGGTAATAGGCCTTTTATAAACATTACTTCTAATTCTGACAGCAATCCTGGGCAGATATTATAATAACCATTTTAAAACAGAAAATAAAGGCTTGAACAATTTAATAACCTTACCCATAATTACACAGCTTGTAAGTGACCGACCTGGAAGGTCAGTGGAGATCTTTCAGTATTTAAAATTTGCACGGGACATGTTAAAGTAGCACTGTGTGTCAGCACTGCTGTTGAATCATAGATTAAGATGTGCTCCATGGACTGTTTGAGTTAGACAGTGACCTTCTAGAAGGTGCCAGCCTTAAAATAACCACTACCTTCATTTTAAGTTCCCTTTCCATGAGTTTTCTTTGATTTTTACACCTTTGTTATTTTCTTTTTCTATTTTATTTAAGTATCCACAGGGAAAACAGTCTAAGAAATGTTTACTATGTAATGAGCAATTTCACTTTTTAAGACATTAATATCAAACGAAGACCTTGGCTGATAGATTATAAGGAATAGAACGTACACTGTGAACTTAGAAATGACCCATATCCAACTTCAGTATGATTATTTGTGACTTGTTAATTCAGTGAACCTTTTTGAGAAAAGAATGCCATTAGCCAAAATGCCATCATTAGGTTATTCATGCTAACCTCTTAATTCTATCGGTACAATTAATTATCTTACTTTTTCTGTTTTCAGTGAAATTACTATATAGAAGGTTAGTACAAGCATGGCAATAGGGGAATTCATCTAACATAGAGAATAGAACAAATAAAGCAACAATCTAAAAACAAAACTTTCTTCAGGAAATAGATCTATTTTCATAAAGTAAAATCTACAGTGGAGTTTACTCTTATATTTTAAAAACTGTTAGGACATCGGCAATTGGTATTCTTCACTTCTCTATTCTTGTTAATGTAGTTCCTCTTTATTCTACTTGCATAATAAAAAAGTAATAACAGTCTTAGTTCTTGTTAGAAAGTCCCTAGGTGGTGGTGGGGCAGATTGGAATTAAACTGCTGACTCACTCTCATATGACTGCACTGTAAAGTCCTAGAATTCGGGGATCTAGAAAGAAAATTTTGTATCAAATACACTACAGTCACAAGAAAGCAGCAAATGTAGAATTGAATGTGCTGTGGTTAGATGGAATTTCCATAGGCTACACAATACACCTGAACTTCCGATTTTAAAATCTAAGGCTCCATTGTAACATTTCAGGATTAATGACTGAACAACTTATTACAGGCCATTTGAGGGGAAGACTGGAGGGAAAGGTGCCAATATTCCACACTGTCTTAAAAAGTTAAGGAATACTACTGGGTAAGCGGGAATGCACCAAGCTCAGTAGCATTACTACGCATTTGCCTAACTGCAGTAAGAGGAAACAATGGGTGAAGGAAGTCCAGGCTCTATGAAGGCATGGCATAAATCCATTTCACTAAGCTGTTGGCCATCACTGATGCTATCCTTGTGAACAAGATGATCAAATTTCAGATGATTCAGGCTTGAAGACTGATGTCACTTTGAGGAACAGGCATTGGTTAAATACCAATGGACTCCAACAAGTCAACCTTGTAATCAGCTCTCAGGAGGAAAATATAAAATCTGCTGTTCTGATTCTTGCCCATTTGCCCTATGCCACTGCTCCTATCTACCATGCCATTCTCTACCATGCTTTGCCCTGCTCTGTGCCCAGGAACAAAGGCTGATTTACTATGGAGCTAATGAAGCTTCAGCTCAGGACTCCTTAGATGTTACCTCTTCCAAACTTTGTGACTAATGTAATTTGGAACTATTTTTCTTATAGATGGCCTCCTCCTCACTGTATAAGCTTCATCTCTACCTAATTTGGAATCAGCCCTGTCCAGGAGGCTGAATCCTATAGACTGTCAACTGATATGCTAAGCAAAAACAATGGCCCCTCTAAAGACATTCATATCCTAATCCCTGGAACTTGTGAACATGTTACCTTACATGGCAGAAGAAGTCAGTGATGCTATGTGAAGACTCAATCTTCCATTGCTGGCTTTGAAGATGGAGGAGCTGGCCACGAGCTAAGGAATATGGAGGGAATTTTGAAACTGGAAAACGCAAGGAAATGCATTCTCCTCTAGAGCCCCCAGAAAGGAATACAGCCCTGCCGACAATTTTATTTGAGCCCCGTGAGACCTTTGTAGGACTTCTGACCTACAGAACTGTTAGATAATAAATTTATATTATTTAAGCCACCAAGCTTGTGGTCATTTGTTACAGCAGTAATAAGGAACTGCAGCTGGCTTCTGGTTGAATTTGGCTAACGGGAATCATCTGAAGAAGATCAGATGCTGAGAGGAAGAAGTGGTTGGAGTATTCCTTTACTATTCTCCACTTGCTCTGCGCTGAGTGTCCTGGTGAGGGCGACATCTCTCCCCAGCTAGAAGGTCTCCTCCACTGCTCTGGCTCTCAATGGGATGCTGAGGCACCATTTCCTGTTTGCCCCTTCAAGCCCAGGGCTGGTAAGGACTTCCTGTTCTTATCTGTCTTCTTACTCTACCCACAATTTCATAAGTGGTTCGTGAAGTAGCTCAAATAGTGTTCCCCAAAATTCATGTTCACCCAGAACCTCAGAAGGTGACCATATTTGGAAATAGGGTCTGTGGAGGTATAATTAACTAAGGATCTTGAGATGAAATCATCAGATATTTAGGGTGACCCCTAAATCCAATGTATCTTTGTAAGAAGAGGAAAAAACACAGAGAGACACACCAAGAAAGCCATGTGAAGATGGAGGCAGATTAGGGTGATGCCTCTTCAAGCCAGTGAATGCCCAGGATTGTGAGCAAACACCAGATACTAAGAGAGAGGCATGGGCTTTCCCTCAGAGCCTCTAGAAGAAACCAATTCTGTCAACACCTTAAGTTTGCACTTCTAGCCTCCTTAACTGTGAGAAAATAAATTTCTTTTGTTTTAAGCCACTGGGTTTGAGGTAATTTGTTATGGCATCCCTGGGGAATTAATGCAATACCTTTGTTAAAGTCTCTTGAACCATTCAAGTAGGCTTCCATTTTCCACTCTGGATGGCAGAATTCTATTTTTATTACACTTTAAAATGGCACAAAAATAGAAGGAATAGTTACCTCCTGGATTATGGGGTCAAACTTAAAAATAATCTTAAAAATCTAGCATAAAGGGCTGTACCTGGAAAATGTGAAAAATAACAGCTTTGTACTTCACTTCAAAAAAATCAGTTGCCATTATTGCCCATGGAACCTTAGACAAATCATTTAGTATTCCTGACTCTACATTATATCATGTTTAGAATGGAGATGATAAAACTTGTTCCCCTTACATTGTTTTAAGAGCAGGAAGAAATAATTGAATACAGGGAAATCAGTGCAGAATAAGGAGTCATTCGATATGAAGCTAAACTTGGCTTTGTCACCAATAAGCTGTGCAATCTTCCTTAAGGAAATTAACCTTAATGTTCTCTAGTTCCCTCATGAGAAGGTTGGACTAGATGCTTGACAAGTGGATCATTTAGTCCTAATATTCTATAAATTGATTGCACAGTACAAGAAATATGTGAATAAACAGTCATCCTCATGAAAAAGACCAAGGAGATTTTTGGTAGTTGATCACATGCTCAGTATTAACCAATTATGGCATGTGACTGCTAAAAACAAAGAGGGATGAATTAACTAATTAATGGAAAAGAAAAAAAGAAAACAGTATAGACTTAGTCTATTTTAGAAATATACCTATCTAAGAGAAGTATTCTACTAAGCTGTGTTGTATGATCAGTTATAAATATCACAGTTTAAAAAGAATATTAAGAACGATGAATATTGTCAAAACAGGATTATCAGGATAGTTTGGCATCTAAAAAATGTCACATATGTATTGCTTTAATGAGCAAAGAACACATATCCTGAAGAAGGAAAAGTTTAAAAGGATAAACAGGGAGAACTAAGGCCAGTAAATCAAAGTAGAGCAAAAGTAATTTTAGAAGCAAGATCAAAAATGAACTATTGTAATTAGAATTGCCAAGTAGTAGAATGGTAATGTTGGTCACTAGACTTATTCAAAGGTAAGGCTGGGTCACATCTTACAGTTGCTATCAACCTATCAGTGGTTTATTAAAGCAAGAGACAATTGTTAGTATCTCTTCCAAACTCCATATTCACTGACATTATTTCAGTAGGTTGAAATTGGCCAACCTGAGAGTATATACACCACTGAAGTCAGCAAACACTAAAAAACACGGGCCTTTGTTTTCCCTGGACATCTGGTGGTTAAATATTTACCACCACACTACTGGGTGCTATGGAATTCCTGCACTGAGTAGTTTGACCTCTATAACTGTACTGCCAACTCTGTAAGACTCAGATTCTTTTTGACTCAGTCTAGAGGGGAGTAAAATCAAGAGAGATGAGTCTAAGTAAAGTTAAAATGCCTTCAACATAAGACTTCTAGACTCAGCTTCCTGGTTGTACACACTTTCTTTTTATTCCCCGATGGTGATTCTTCAAACCACCTTGAATATCCTCTCCCTTTCAGTTTCTTTTTCTTCTTTCTCATCAAAACTAAGACAGATCTGACAGTCAGAGAAAATGGACACACATAATAGATTTTCAAATAGGTGAAAGTTTATCATGTAGAAAAGAAATGAGGCTGTTATCATTATTAAATAGATCATGTAGTAGGGAAATGTTATTGTGTGATTTAAGCAACATCAAGGACAATATATGCATGAACATCATTCATTAGCTGCTATTGATTAGCTACATAGTGTGAGCAAGTCACTTACTATGCCTTGGATTCTGTTTCTTATCTGTGAAATAGGACTCACAATTTCTAACTCAAAAGGTTTTCTCAGTTCTATAAAAGATGATTAAACAAAAATATTTTGTCAGGTGCTATACAAATAAAAATTATAATTGTTAGTATATTATTACTACAATTTATTTACATCTTAATTCAAAATGGTGTTTATTCTATGATTATAACAGGAGTGGAACAAGAAGAATGAGATGCACATCCCTACTTCCTTATCACCCACTGACAGCTTCTATGTGAATATGATTCAAACCAAAACAATGCAATCCTGTCCTTCCCATTCCTCACATAAAAGTAATAACAAAACTGCAAACAGGTATTTTTCTCCTAAGACTTTGCCCATATCCTCAGCATTTTAGTAGGGTCTTATTATATCAAGGGTACCCAGAGCCTTGCTAGCCTTTCCTCAGCATGGTTCTGTGCTGTAAGAGATAAATACATTTTTGAAAATTAAAACAGCTTGAAATACCTCACATTGTGTTTTCCTTTGTATTAATCCTACTTAAAAAAAAAAAAGCCATTCCTTTCACCATTAAGGATAAGGCATAAAGTGCATTGTCCTAGAAAAAGAGAGAGAGTGGTAAGAGTCTAGAACAAATAGGCTTCTCATTGTAGCTCAGAGTTTAAATATTTGAGTTCACAGTCAAGGAATACTCTTGAAAATCAGGCTTTGTTTAGAAAGTAAAGAAAAGCCAATCTTTACATATCAAGGTTGGAGATCTGAATATAAAAATTCCCTATAAGATATAGGCAGAGAACATTCAGCAGATCACATATGCTCATATGTGCCTGAAGCTCTTATCTGCCTACAGGCTTAGGATGCACAACTGGGAAGAAGGGTGTTGGGGGTGGGGAGGGGGAATGTGCAGGGACTGGGGAAAGAAGTTCAGATAAGACAAGTCCAGGGTAAGGAAGCATCAGGCACCTGGAAAGGGGATCAATCCAGTAGTTGATAGAAATTCTGACACAAACTCCAAATAAGTTGAGAACAAACCTGAGAACAATTGAGTGGGTGCTCCGCTTCACACCTTGGGGAACAGTAGAACAGCAAGAGCAGATAAACGAGTCCCGTCACACGGAGCAGGGTAGTCCTACATCTTCTGCCTGTCTCCTGAGGAACAAGAAATGATACAGAATTGCCCATGTATGGCAAAAGGTAGATAACATGAGCTTACCTGAGGGGTCTGGGTAAGGAGAAAGTTAATTTACATACAGCACAAAGCTTTGGGATCAACTTCCCAAGTCAGGGATTGAATCAGAGTCACAGCTATATCTTAGGGCAAGTTCTACTAAGCCAGAAATAGTGAACCAGATGGTGGAGGTGACTTGATCAGATAACAGAGGTGACCAAGTTCCCCAGAGCAATCTCCTCACCATGTCAAGGCCAAGAGAACAGACCACAAATTGTACCACCTAAAGACACATTAAAAGTGGCAGCAGTATGGAGTCCTCAACCAGGGCCCCAGTGAACTGCATGTTACACAGTTATGTGTCATCAAAAGACTGATATGCTTTCATATTATCAGAGTGAGATTTGATGCCAAAAAAATTCAAGCCAAGTTCTGTGGGAGTCGCAGATAGAGACAAAGCACAAAGCAAATGTTCCCCCTCAGCCTTGCCGTGGGTTTTGTAAGAGGCAGGAGAAGAGAATATGTGAAAGAATGAGCTTAACAAAAGAGGCCATTTTAAAACAGAAGAGCATGAGCTACTTAATTGACAATTTTATATCTATTCCCACAGTCCCCACTAGTAAAGATAGGGGGTTGTAAGCAAAATGATTTCAAAATAAAGAAAATAAACTGGTCACTTTGTTACTTTTTTTTCTTGCACATCTGAATGGTAATGCACATATTTTCACCTCCCATCACCACTCCTAGGCATTTGCTCTTGGGAAAGGTACCTTAGATCATAAGTCAGCTAATAAAGAGAATGGCAGACTCATGTTCTTGTAGTGGAAGGATTAAAAAAAAAGCCCTGCAAAGAGGATCTACGTTCACTGTCTCTTCGAGGGCTGAAGAAGAGCATCAACATCCACCAGTTCGAATCGCAGAATCTCAGACTCAGGTGGATCCAAGGAGTGATGATCCTTCCTGTGAAAAGCAGGAGAGATTTTGCAAGGGAAGATAGTAGAGTATTGAATGGAGATTGTTCAGGAATGGAATATTTGGAGCTGGAGGGGACACACAGGTTTAAAGGTGAGGACTTGCTGGGCATCTTTAGAAGGTGGAATGGAAGTCATCCATGATGTCCCATTCTTAGGAAGCCCTACGTTGTTTTGGTTCCTTAACTTGTGAGATTTGAGGAAAACTCCAGGTTAACTAGGACTTTAATGTGGGTCCTTTTAACCTTGTAATTCCTTTCTAAAATTTCTATCATCCTAAAATAAAGAGGTCACAAATTTTTAGAAAATCAGGTGTGATGCCTTTGTGGAGGATGAAGGATGACAGTAGACAAGAGTTCTCATGGATCCAATGGAAAATAATAAGTAATAATATTGGGGCAACCACACCTCAGAACCCCAGAGGATGAATAGAAATGCCAGAGCATGACCCACAGAGAAACTGGTAATGGAGGGAGATCCCTGGAATCTGGAAAATATCCCAGGAAAAATATGCAGATGAGACATTTTACAACCACACCTTCCTCCAACCCTCACAGGTTACTGAAGGAACAGAACAGACCTTGTAAACTGCAAGCTACGTAGTTATGTGTCTTCAAAATACTAATGTTGTTTGTATTATAAGTGGGATTATGAGTGATTTTGTTTCCTTTCTTCTGTTTTCTAGAGTTTATGTAGACACATGCTTTTCATCCAATAAATACTTATCAACATTTACAATACACCAGGCATTCTTCATCAGTGAGTAAAAGAGGCAAAAATAAATCCCTGCCTGTACTCTAAAGAAATACAATGTAAAAGCAGACAAAAGCAACTATTAATATTTTTAGCTCAGTGGTCAAATATGCCTCTCTCATGTGTGCACAAATGCATGCATGCAGAGGCACACACACATGCACACAGAGTATCTTTCCCAGTTTTCTTAATTTCAACCTGTTTATTTCCCCAGTCTCCCCATTTATTTCTAATTATTCATTTCACTCATAGGTTTATTAGAATTTCTTAGAGTTCTTTGAGCTAAAAAGCTCAGTAATTATAACACATCTGTTGGGCCCCGAAACCTTTATTAAATTTTATTTAGACAAAATTATAGAAAACAATTCAGTATGATTCAATTAAAATTTAGCCAAACTATTTTCTCATTCCCACTGCCACAACACACATATACACAACCACATGCACCAGTAACATTAAAAGTTAAAAAGTAATTTGCGATTCAAGTATGTTTGTTAAAATAATTACTACAGTTGTATATGAATGTTCAGTGAGGTAAGAGGAAATTGTTTATTACTGAATAATGAAAAAATATTACGTTTGTCCATTGGGTGGCAGCAAAACTCTTCCATACTGTTAAGTTCTCAAAGCCTTTGTCTTCAGTGTCTTCATGCTAAATTTGATAGGTTATACTACACACAGAGGAAAATCCTCAACTCTTCCCTCTCAGGAAGCGGCCGCAGAAGCAATGAGATTAGTGCTCTATTGAGTTTAAAGTCTTACTGTGTATAGAAGAAATTATATTTTGAACTTAAAAAACAACAAATTTTATTATTTTATCCAAATGATTCGTGTCAATTACGTGTCAGTACTATGCTGGAAACTTTCTATTTTCATGAAGTTGGCTCCAGCGGGTAGAACTCTACACGGAAAAATAAACATCTGCAACATCAAAAACACCCGGCTTCAATCTCCATCTTCCCTCTCAGCAGCCTCCTGTCATCTAAGCAAACACTCCTTCTTTCCAAAAAGTTACTACTTGATTGGAAATTTAAGCTAGAAAATCACCATAACACAGCATCAGAATTACTCTGTTTATCTAAAATCGTATAAGTAAAGCAAGGATACCCACTCCATCCGTAAGGTCAGAAGTTCTAGAGGGCCCAAGTCTATCCTCAAAATTCAGATGTAAGATCCCCCTCTTGCCCCTACCTTCATCAATATCCTGAGGTGTTACAGAAAGAAGTCCAAAAGAGGACAAAACTATGCAAAGTGCAAGGATAGGATTTGAAGCACCTGTAGAGTGATTGTTGCCTGTGTAGTAAGAGAAATTCTGGAACACAGGCAGTGTGATGATATTCCTCCTACAGTGGCTGGACTCAATGCATGAGGAGGATAAGGGCTTCTCACTCAAAGCATAGGTTGACCAGAAGATCAGGCTGCCCCATTCTGCAGTGCCTCAGGTGGCTCCTGGACCAATATAGCTCCTATGCTCTTAAATAGCATCCTCTACAATGTTCTTCAGTTAGCCCAACCCCAAGAGCATGTTCTGTGCCATGTACCAGGCTCAGGCATCCAAACTGTATCCACAGCCCTTCCTCTACATCTCATTAACCCCACCCTGAGTGCCTCTTTTGGCCTTTAAATGCAAAAAAAAAAAAAAAAAAAAAAAAAAATCTACTCCAATTTCATTCACCAGAGATAAATAGTTTCAGTACCTCAAAGTTTTCTTTTTCCTGATAATTACCACCTAACGAATTGTTTCTAACCTTATCAACTTCATTGAGATATAATTTTTATATAACAAAATCCATATATTTTAAGGGTTCAGCATAAGTTTTTGAAAAATCTGTACCTCCATGTAACCTCTATCTTAATCAAGATACCTCTCTCAAAAAGCTTTCTCATGCCATTCCCAGTGAAAACCCTGCCTTTCAAGCAAATATTGATATAATTTCTATCACCATAGTTTAGTTTTTCTGTTCTAGAATTTCATATAAATGGAACAATTCAGGATTTACTCTTTTGTGACGCTTTTGTGTCAGGTTTCTTTTGCATACATAATGTTTATAAGATTTATTGAAGTTGTTGCATGTATTAATAGTTATTTCATGTTTATTGCTGACTCATTTTATTGTATGAATATACCACATTCTCTTATTGACAAACTTTGAATTGTTTCTATATTTTGGCTGTTATGAATAAAAATGTTATGAGCATTCTTCTACCAGTCTTTTTATGAATACATATTGACATTTCTCTAGGGTAAATACACAGATGTTTCCACTAGAAAATGGGGATACAGCGGGGATGTATGCTTAACTCTCTAAGAAACTGCCGAACTCTTTTCCAAAGTGTTGTATACTTTTACACTCCAATGAGCTATATAAGAGAGTTCCAGTTACTTCACATCTTTACCAATGCTTGGTATTGTCTGTATTTTTAATTTTACCCATTCTAATGTGTGAAGTGGCATCTTCCTGGGGTTAATTACACTACTATTTTTAAGCCCTCTTAGCTCCCCATGTAACCCTAATGTCCATGTAGGTGAGCTGGGGCATAGGGGTTGTGCCAAGTATGTGGAACAGATAGACAGATACCTTTATCTCTTTGGCCTTCAGGGTCTCCAGGCCCAGAACAGCCAGATACTCTAGGCTGGTCACTTCCAGATCTAAGGGTATCATTCATTTATCTCAAAGTGTCAAACAAATAGCATGTTCAAAGTATGCCATATGAAAAAGCCTGGGAAGCACTTTAAAACATACTTGCCTTGTTCTTTTCATTTCAGTCAGCATCTCTTGACACTCAACTGTTAATTCTCTTCCTTTCACTTGTATTGCTCTTTTCTCTCTTTGTTCTAGGAGCAATGGAGGGAGGAGGGTCAAAGGCCCCTGTGGAGCAGGCAGATTCAGCAAAGATTTGGTTGTGGATTTAAAAAAAATAGTCCCAGCCGGGCACAGTGGCTCACACTTGTAATCTCAACATTTGGGTGGACAAGGCGGGCTGATTGCCTGAGGCCAGGAGTTCAGACCAGCCTGACCACCTTGGTGAAACTCTGTCTCAACCAAAAAATACAAAAATTAGCCACGTGTGGTGGCGGGCACCTGTAGTCCCAGCTACTTGGGAGGCTGAGGCAGGAGAATCTCTTGAATCCGGGAGGCAGAGCTTGCAGTGAGCCGACATCACACCACTGCACTGCAGCCTGGGCGATAGAGCCAGACTCCATCATAAAAAAAAAAAAAAAAAAAACCCAGAATGGGTCTACTACATCCTAAGATCCTGCCATTAAACATATGACATGACTTATACATAGTATAAAACATGAAATCTGGCAAAAGTCATGCAACTTTCCATCAGAATCACCTCAAATCACTGTTCTCAAGAAGGTCCATAAAATAAGCAATTCAGAGAATCTTCTTCCATTTTTATTTTATACATTTTATGCTTACAAAATGTACATTTTGGGAAGATGTGTCCCTGTGGCTTCCCCAGCTTATCCACATATCCCTCTCCCCACATACTATCATGTGTTGTCACCCACCAGTTACAAAATCATGGAAGGTGATTTACTTTATATTCATTATTTTTGGGGAAGCTTCTTTGGAAGCATTTTGTGCTGGGTCCTTGTTTTTAAAATTTTTAATTTAATTTCAAGTTCCAGGATACATGTGCAGGATGTGCAGGTTTGTTACATAGGTCAACTTGTGCCATGGTGGTTTGCGGAACCTATCAACCCATCACCTAGGCATTAAGCCCCACATGCATTAGCTATTTCTGCTGATACTCTCCCTCCCCCACGAGGCCCTGGTTGTGTGTTGTTCCCTCCCTGCGTCCATGTGTTCTCATTGTTCAGCTCCCACTTGTAAGTGATAACATGCGGTGTTTGGTTTTCTTTTCCTATGTTAGTTTGCTGAGGAAAATGGCTTCTAGCTCCATTCGTGTTCCCACAAAGGATATCTCATTCCTTTTTATAGCTGCATAGAATTCCATGGTATATATGTACCACATTTTCTTTATTCAGTCTATTATTGATGGTCCTTTGGGTTGATTCCACGTCTTTACTATTGTAAATAGTGCTGCAGTGAACATACACATGCATGTATTTTTATAATAGAATGATTTATATTCCTTTGGATATATACCCAGTAATGGGATTGCTGAGTCAAATGGCATTTCTGGTTCCAGATCTTTGAGGAATTGCCACACCATCCTCCACAATGGTCGAAATAATTTACATTCCCATCAACAGTGTAAAAGTGTTCCTATTTCTCCACAGCCTCACCAGCATCCATAGTTTCTTCACTTTTTAATAATCACCATTCTGGCTGGAGTGAGATGGTATCTCATTGTGGTTTTGATTTGCATTTCTCTAATGATCAGTAATGTTGAGCTTTTTCTCATGTTTGTTGGCCACATAAATGTCTTCTTCTGAGAAGTGTTTGTTCATGTCCTTTGCCCATTTTTTGATGGGGTTGCTTTTTTCTTGAAAATTTGTTTAAATTCCTTGTAGATTCCGGATATTAGACCTTTGTCAGAAAGATAGATTGCAAAATTTTTCTCCCACTCCCCCACGTCTGTTCACTCTGATGATAGTTTCTTTTGCTGTGCAGAAGTGCTTTAGTTTAACTAGATTCCATTTGTCAATTTTTGCATTTGTTGCAATTGCTTTTGATGTTTTTGTCATGAAATATTTGCCCATGCGTATGTCCTGAATAGTATTGCCTAGATTTTCTTCTAGAGTTTTTATAGTTTTGGGTTTTACATTTAAGTCTTTAATCCACCTGGCCTAATTTTTGTATAATGCATAAGGAAGGGGTCCAGTTTCAATTTTGTGCCTATGGCTAGCCAGTTTTGCTCACTAGCCAGACACATAGGTCCTTTTTTTAATCTTTGCTATGCATAAACCTATCATGGTAACCTTGAATCGATAATTGCCTAGGCTGGAGTACAGTGGTATGATCTTGGCTCACTGCAACTTCCACCTCCTGGGTTCAAGCGATTCTCCTGCCTCAGCCTCCCAAGTAGCTGGGATTACAGGCATGCACCACCACGCCCAGCTAATTTTGTATTTTTAGTAGAGATGGGGCTTCTCCATGTTGGTCAGGCAGGAATTTTATGGTTTTAGTTCTTCCATTTAGGTTAGTGACCCACTCAGAGTTAAGTCATAAGAAAACACTCCAAAAGATATTTATTGTGCCAAGATGATAAAAATATGGGGATTTGTTTATTTTTTCTTCTTTTCCAAAACATAAGTAATGTACACATATTAATTTTTAAAGAAAACAAAAATTCAAAGTAAATTTTAAAATAAGATTGTAAAGCATATTTTTATAGCTAGACAAATATTCAAAATTTTATATGCCGTTTCTGCTTTTTATGTAATATCTTCTCTGTTCTTCAATGTGTCATACTTCCTGTTTGAAACAAGAGTCATCATTGCAAAGCACTCCACGCCTGCAGGATATTGGTGTTTTATGACATTTCTAGGCTCCTGTGGTTTTTCCAGCTCTTGATCCAAGGCCCTTATGAAGCCCAATAACACCTCTTATCCTTAAGCCCCATGATATTCCCTGTAATCTCTATCATTTCCTCATGTTTACAGCAAACTAACTTCAGCAGCTTCAGTTGTTTGGCATGAAAAGTTTCCTGACAAAGACAGAGAACAAAGATCTCTAGTGATGAAAAACCATCAATTTGCTGCTACTGTATGAAGGGCTCAAAAGACACAGCAGAGACACCTGTCATGTCCTAAAGAGGTGGTTAAGAAAGTCATCACCAAAAGCCACTGCAGCTGCATCCCTGATTTGAGTTATAGAAGGATACATCAGTTAACAGTCATTTTAGTTATGAGGACAGCTAATTCTGGAAATTGTGAGAAACTTCACCCCTCTTTTCTTCTACAAGTAGCCACTTAGTTTATGCCTTTAAAGCAAAACATATGCCTTAAAGTTCAGAGAGATAAGTAATACTCTTCAAGTACCAAAGTTAATCAGAACAATTCATTTTTCAAATGCTCATATTTACTTACATTTTCAAATAGATGTTATTATTCTCAGTTTATAGGTGAGGGCACTGCAGCTCAGAAAACTATTTTGCTTGAGATCTCAGACCTATTAAGTGTGAATACTAAAATAAAGCCCTAGGATTTTGATTCTAAGTTAGTGGTCTTCCTACTCATCCAGAGCTGCTACTTTAAGATGAGAATACAGGGCATGCTGATCTCAGTGGAGGCCAGTCTTATGAATACAGACAGCTAAAGAATGTGCCAAAGGGTTTAAGGCAACATTCCCTACACCAAAACATGCCTCTCGCTGCCTAATATTTCTTCATCCTTTGACTCAGGTCAGGAGAAATTTAACTGAGGTGAAAGAAATAACAACGTTTGCGTTTATCAGTGATGGATACCAACATCATGAAGCTTTTTTACCATACTGATGTCTACATCCCTCCATTACCCTTGCCCCTACAAATCCAGATTCCATATATCTGAGGTAGGACTAGCACATGTGTATACTGAAAAAATTCCCCAGAAGATTCTTAAGTACTGTTCTAATTTAAGAAAGGCCTCGCCGGGCGCGGTGGCTCATGCCTGTAATCCCAGCACTTTGGGAGGCAGAGGCGGGCGGATCACGAGGTCAGGAGATAAAGACCATCATAGCTAACACGGTGAAACCCCGTCTCTATTAAAAATACAAAAAATTAGCCAGGCGTTGTGGCGGGCGCCTGTAGTCCCAGCTGCTCGGGAGGCTGAGGCAGGAGAATGGCGTGAACCCGGAGGGCAGAGCCTGCAGTGAGCAGAGATCGCGCCACTGCACTCCAGCCTGGGAGACAGCGAGAATCCATCTCGGGAAAAAAAAAAAAAAAAAAAGAATGGCCTCATAAAGATTTATTAATAGATAGCTGAAACCAAATAGACATGGAGTAAATTTTATTTTTCCTTTAAAATAAATGTATGGTCAACCCTGTGTCAGGCACTATATCAGGCAGTGGGAACATATTAATGAACAAGTCAGGTACGGCCATTACTTTCGTGAAACTTGTATCTCATTTTGTTGCAGTATAACAATTAATTCTATTCTATCCATAAGAGAGTCAAGTATTAAAAGATAATGGGGAGATGACAAAATGAAAACAAAGATAAATCATCCATACTTTAAATTTTAGGAAAGTTAACAGTAATTAAAAAGAAGTAAAATAAATATTAAGGCTTGAGAAAGAGATATACTGATGTTAAAAAGTAAAATCATGCATTACATAACGACAGGAGTATGTTCTGAGAAATGCATCCTTAGGTGATTTCATCATGTGATCATAGAGTGCACTAACACAAACCTAGATGGGTTAGCCTACTACACATCTAGGCTATATGGTATAGCCTATTGCTCCTATACTACAAACCTGTACAGCATGTTACTGCACTGAATACTGCAGGCAACTGTGAAACAATGATAAGTTTTTGTGTGTCTAAACATATATAAAGATAGAGAAGGTACTGTAAAAATATGGTTTAAAAGAAAAAAAAAGGTACACCTGTATAGGGCAGCTCCATCATAATCCTATAGGACCACCATTATATATGTAGTTCCTCTTTTATTGAAATGTCATTATGTGGTGTGTTAATGTAATATTCTAGCTAAATCCAGCTTATCCAAGCAGTAACTCAACAGACTTGCAGTAACCTATTCTAGAGATTATTAAAACACAAACACTGGGCCGGGCGCGGTGGCTCATGCCTGTAATCCAAGCACTTTGGGAGACCGAGGCGGGCAGATCACGAGGTCAGGAGATGGAGACCATCCTGGCTAACACAGTGAAACCCCGTCTCTACTAAAAATACAAAAAATTGGCCGGGAGCCATGGTGGCTCATGCCTGTAATCCCAGCACTTTGGGAAGCCGAGGCGGGCAGATCACCTGAGGTCCGGAGTTCGAGACCAGCCTGACCAACATGGAGAAACCCCATCTCTACTAAAAATACAAAATTAGCTGGGCGTGGTGGCGCATGCCTGTAATCCCAGCTACTCCGGAGGCTGAGGCAGGAGAATGGCTTGAACCCGGGAGGCTGAGGTTGCTGTGAGCCAAGATCGCACCATTGCACTCCAGCCCAGGAAACAAGAGTGAAACTCCGTCTCAAAAAAAAAAAAAAAAAAAAATACAAAAAATACAAAAAATTAGCCGGGCGTAGTGGCTGGCGCCTGTAGTCCCAGCTGCTTGGGAGGCTGAGGCAAGAGAATGGCGTGAACCCAGGAGGCGGAGCTTGCAGTGAGCCAAGATCACATCACTGCACTCCAGCCTGGGCGACAGAGCGAGACTCTGTCTCAAAAACAAAAATAAATAAATTTTTAAAAAATTAAAAATAAAAAAACACAAACACTGGAGAGAAGAAGCTTAGGATAAGGGAGGAAAGTATAATGACATAAAATTACGTAAAGTAATATTTAGATTGCTCAGAGGGAATAAACGTCTTGTGAGAGAAAAAAATGAGGTTCTTAAAAGTATTTATCTTAGAAAATTGGTAATTATCATGAAATACTACTAGTCATTAACATAGAAAACTGGACTAGACAGAGACCTAAGAGTTATACACCCATGATTAACTTTGATTGGAGAGAACCAATTGCAATGTATGAGATATCCTTTAATACTACTTCCTTTAATTCCATGTCTTCACCTTCCTGCCACCTCAATTTCCACCATCTAATTTGGGACATGATGCCTCTCATAATCTGGTCTCTTTCTCTCTCTCAGGTCTCATTACCCCAAATTTTCCACGGCCCTTACCCACTGTATGTATGACCCGTGATCCGGTAGTGCCAAACTACTTTTAGTTTCTCAAGTAAGCTATCATCTTTGATGGCCATTTGTTTTGCATATTTTCTTCCCTCTGCTTAGAACAGTCTTACCATTACCTTGAAAAAGAAATCAGACTATATTAGTTTGCGAGGGCTGCCATAATGAATACCACAGACTGGGTAACTTAACATAAATTTATTTTCTCAGAGTTCTGGAGGCCAGAAGTCCAACATAAACAAGTCAGCACACTTGATTTCTTCTATGGGGTCTCTCATTGGCTTGTAAATGGCTGTTTTCCTGTGTTTTCACATCATATTTCCTCTGTCCATGTCTGTGTCCAAATTTCTTCTTCTCATAAGGACACCATTCATATGAAATTAGGGCCTACCCTACTCACCTCATTTTAACTTATCTCTTTAAAGACAATATCTCCAAATATAGTCACATTCAAGGTTACTGAATGCTATGACTTCAGTATATGAATTTGGGGGGAGAGTAAAATTCAGATTATAACACAAATTCTTACTGTCTATAATATAGCTTTATAGTAATTTCTTCTAAGAATTATTCATCTTGAATCTTTCCATCTCAGTCTGGGTTAGGTCTCCTTCCTCAGAACTTCCAAAGCACTACATGTATTCCTCTATCACATTAAAGGATGTGTTTCCTCCCTCTGCTCTAAGATTTGACTTTCTTTTCCTTATCCCAGCACCTATCCCTGTGCCTCACACATAGTAAGTGTGCCATACTCTTTGTAACTTGAAGTATAAGCCCTGTAGCCTGGCTGTATTCTCAAAGTATTTCATTGGATAGGAAATATAGGATTAGAAAACATAGAAAATTAGTGCCTTTTTGTAATGTTGAGTTTAAGAGATATCTATATAGAAATATGTAGCAAGGAAGTGGAAATACAGGCATGAAACTTAATGGAGAAAACCATGCTTAAAGTATGATTTGGTGAAGGATATGATCACTCAGGGAAAATGTATAAATGAGAATAGCATGGAAAAATCTTTAAATAATAACAAAATTTTTAAAGGGCAGGAGAAAGAATAAATAGAAAGGTCAGAGAAGCAAAAGGAGGCTAAGAGAGAATAGTTTCTCTTCCCATTTATACTGTTTTCCACACTAGCCTCAAACTTTGTAGTGAGCTGTTTATCCTTTATATTGCCACCAGGGGTCTCCAACAATTTCTGCAATGCCTGACAGAGCTCTCAACAAATATCTTACAGCTGTCTTTACAAGGGCTTTTGCAACAATAACATTCCTTGAGAAAGAAGACCAGGTAGGTGCTTCAAAACAGTGTTAGATATACTTGATTGAGCTGAAGTCCAGAGGAGTCCTTCAGGTTACTCTTGGTCTGTAGCTTACTGATCACCAGGTAGTCTCTTGCATTGGCAACTTTGTCACACAATGAATCACTGAGACATACTCTCCCTATCACAAGAATTGAGACTGGTTGTTCACCTAGGACACAATGAAGCCCAATATATAGATTGCATAAGGTTTGATGAGCACCCAGAGCAGACTGAAAAGAACTGGATGTTCTGAAGAAAAAAATTAAATCATGTAATAGGGACTCTATTATTTTGATTCTAGAAATTATCTTTCTATCTTCGAGAAAAAAAAAGATGAGAAAAAATGTTTTAAGTCCATCTCTTAGAATAAAAAAAAATAAGACTGGGCTGAATAAAGCTGACATTTCTTAAACTTTTTCCTTTTTCTAATTATTCCTGCAGACAACTGCAATTAAGTTTTATAGATATGTACTTTTAGATTAGAATTTTCACTAACATGAAAACGTTTAGTACAGAAAAGTAAAGATTGAACAATATTACTGATAGACCTCCTACCTCATTAACATTTCACATATTCGTTTCTTCGGTATATGTTTTGTCCTGATGTGTCCGGAATTGGTGGGTTCTTGGTCTCACTGACTTCAAGAATGAAGCCGCGGACTCTCGCGGTGAGTGTTACAGTTCTTAAAGGCGGCGTGTCCAGAGTTTGTTCCTTCTGATGTTCGGATGTATTCGGAGTGTCTTCCTTCTGGTGGGTTCATGGTCTCACTGGCTCAGGAGTGAAGCTGCAGACCTTTGCGGTGAGTGTTACAGCTCTTAAGCTGGTGCTTCTGGAGTTGTTCCTTCCTTCTAGTGGGTTCGTGGTCTCACTGGCTTCAGGAGTGAAGCTGCAGACCTTCGCCGTCAGTTTTACAGCTCATAAAGGCAATATGGACTCAAAGAGTGAGCAGAAGCAAGATGTATTACAAAGGGCGAGAGAACAAAGCGTCCACGGCGGGCAAGCTAGACCCCAGCTAGTTGCCACTGCTGGCTTGGGCAGCCTGCTTTTATTGTCTTATCTGGCCCCCACCCACATCCTGCTGATAGGTCCATCTTACAGAGAGCCGATTGGTGTGTTTTACAGAGGCTGATTGGTCCATTTTGACAGGGTGCTGATTGGTGCGTTTACAATCCCTGAGCTAGACACAGAAGTTCTCCATGTCCCCACTAGATTCGCTAGATACAGAGTGTGGATTGGTGTATTTACAAACCCTGAGCTAGACACAGAGTGCTGATTGGTGCATTTACAAACCTTGAGCTAGATACAGAGTGTCAATTGGTGCGTTCACAATCCCTTAGCTAGACATAAATGTTCTCCAAGTCCCCACCAGATTAACTAGATACAGAGTGCCGATTCACAAACGCTGAGCTAGACACAGGGTGCTGATTGGTGTGTTTACAAACCTTGAGCTAGATACAGAGTGCTGATTGGTGTATTTACAAACCCTTAGCTAGACACAAAGATTCTCCAAGTCCACACCAGACTCAGGAGCCCAGCTGGCTTCACTCAGCGGATCTCGCATAGGGGCTGCAGGTGGAGCTGCCTGCCAGTCCCGCGCGGTTCGCCCGCACTCCTCTGCCCTTGGGCGGGGACCAGGCGCCCTAGAGCAGGGGGCGGCGCTCGTCGGGAGGCTGGGGCCGCGCAGGAGCCCACAGCGGGGGGAGGCGGGGAGGCTCAGGCATAGCCGGCTGCAGGTCCCAAGCCCTGCCCTGCGGGGAGGCAGCTAAGGCCCGGCGAGAAATCAAGCGCAGCAGCTGCCGGCCCAAGTGCTAAGCCCCTCACTTCACGGGGCCGGCCGCTCAGAGTGTGGGGCCGCGGAGACCACGCCCACCCAGAACTAGCGCTGGCCCGCAAGCGCCGTGCGCAGACCCGGTTCCCAACCGCGCCTTTCCCTCCACACCTCCTCGCAAGCTGAGGGAGCCGGCTCCGGCCTTGGCCAGCCCAGAAAGGGGTTCCCACAGTGCAGCGGCGGGCTGAAGGGCTCCTCAAGCGCGGCCGGAGTGGGCGCCATGGCCGAGGAGGTGCCGAGAGCGAGCAAGAGCTGCAAGGGCTGCCAGCATGCTGTCACCTCTCACTGGGCCATTATAAAATAAATTACAAACATTATACTTCAAACTAATCACTTTTGCAAACATTTCCAGAAAATAAGTGTTCTCTTACCTATTAACAGTGCTGTTAGGCCGGGCGCGGTGGCTCACGCTTGTAATCCCAGCACTTTGGGAGGCCGAGGCGGGCAGATCACGAGGTCAGGAGATCGAGACCACGGTGAAACCCCGTCTCTACTAAAAATACAAAAAATTAGCCGGGCGTGGTGCGGGCGCCTGTAGTCCCAGCTACTCGGAGAGGCTGAGGCAGGAGAATGGCGTGAACCTGGGAGGCGGAGCTTGCAGTGAGCCGAGATCGCGCCACTGCACTCCAGCCTGGGTGACAGAGCGAGACTCCGTCTCAAAAAAAAAAAAAAAAAAAAAGTGCTGTTATAACATCTGACAAATTTAGAGAACTTCTTAATGTTATATATTTACCAGGCCACATTTAAATATTGCCACTTCTCTCCACAAAATGTTTTATAGGTTTTTTAAAATAAGTTTTTAAACCAAGATTTAGTCAAATACCATGCATTGTCTTTGACTGTTATGTTATCTTTTCATCTAAAGCAATTTCCATTCCCTTTCCTTTTTTCCTCCATGATACAGACTTAGCAATGAGACTAAATTGTCTTGCAGAATTTTACATACTCTTGGTTTGTCTGTTCTTTGTGGTATCCTTTAAATTGATCCTGTATCACCATTATTTCCTATAAATTGGAGGTTAAAACTGTAGGCTGAATTAAATTCCAATTAAGCATTTTGAACAAGAATATTCCATGGGTGATGCTGTGTACAATATTGTGTATCACATTACAAGGCATATAATGTTTGATATCCCATTATTAGTGAAATTCCTGTAGGACTTCTTTTTTCTGTTTTTTTTAATTTCTTGTTTTTATTGACAAATAATAATTGTACATATTTGTGGGGTACAGGGTAACATTTTGATACATGCATACATTGTGTAAAAATCAAATCAGGGTATTTGGCATATACATAGCCTCATTCATTTATCATTTCTATGTGGTGAAAATATTCAAAATTCTCTCTTTTAGCTACGTTTAAATATACAATAAAATATTGTTAACCATAGTCACCCTACTGTGCAATAGAACAGAACTTATTCCTCCTATCTAACTGTAATTTTATACTCATTGACCAATCTCTCCCTGTGCTCTTGTCCCCTTCCCTCCTAGCCTCTGTTAATCACCATTCTACTCTCCACTTCTACGAGACCAACTTCTTTAGATTCCACATATGAGTAAAATGATATGGTATTTTTGTTCTTGTGCCTGGCTTATTTCATTTAATGTCCTCCACATTCTTCCATGTTGCCACAAATGACAGAATGCCATTCTTTTTTTGTGGCTGAATAGTATTGCAGCGTGTGTGTGTGTGTGTGTGTGTGTGTGTATACACACCATAATTTCTTTATCCATTCATCCATTCATGGACATTTAGGTTGATTCCATGTCTTTGCTATTGAGAATAGTACTGCAATATACATGGGAATGTAGAGAATCTCTTTGACATGTTGATTTCATTTCCTTTGAATATACACCATGTAGTGGGATTGCTGGATCATATGGTAGTTCTATTTTTAATTTTTAAAGAAATCTTCATACTGTTTTCTGTGATGGATGCACTATTCCCAACAATGTGTAGGAGTCACCACATCCACGACAGCATTTGTTACTCTTTGTCTTTTTGATAATAGCTATTATAACAGGAATGAGGTGATATCTCATTGTGGTTTTGATGTGCTTTTCCCTGATGATTACTAATGTTAATCATTTTTTCATATACGTGTTGGCCTTTGTATGTCTCCTTGTGAGAAATATCTATTCAGGTATTTTGCCCATTTCTTAATTGGATTTTTATTATTGTTTTGTTGCTTTGCTGTTGAGTTTTTTCAGTTCCTTCTATATTGATATTAACCTTTTGTCAGATGCATAGTTTGCACATATTTCGTCTCATTTTGTTGACTGTCTTTTCAATCTTTTTTTTTCCTTTGCTGTGCAAAAGCCTTTTAGTTTTATGTAATCCCATTTGTCTATTTTGGCTTTTGTTCCCTACGCTTCGGGGTCTTACCCCAAAATTCCTTGCCTTATGTTTCCCCATGTTTTCTCCTAGTAGTTTTATCACTTTTGGTCCACTACTTAAGTCTTTAATCCATTCTTAATTGATTTTTTTTTATATATATAGTGAAATATAAGGGTCTCGCTTTATTCTCCTGCATGTGGATATCCAATTTTTTTCAGTACAATTTATTGAAGACACTGACCTTTCTCCATTGTGTATTCTTGACACTTTTGTTGAAAATCAGTTAGCTGTAAGTGCATAGACTTATTTATTCTTCTCTATTCTGTCCCACTGGTTTGTGTGTGTCTATTTTTATGCCAGTACCATGCTGTTTTGGTTACTATCATTTTGTGGTATAGTTTGAAATCAAATCATATGATGCCTCAAGCTTTGGTATTTTTGCTCAAGATTGCTTTGGTTATTCAGGGTCTTTTATGGTTTCCTATAAATTTTAGGATTGTTTTTTCTATTTCTGTGAAGAACTGCTGACCTACCAAAATGTAATGTAACACATTTGTCTTTTCTAAGCCACCAAACTTGCGCTGATCTGTTATAGCAGCAATAGAAAACTAATATATCTACGTAAGTTATTTATTTATCAAGAATTAAGTGTGTGAGCACGTGTGTGTATGTGTGTTGTACATCATTCATAGTCCAAACCAGGTATTTGTCTTCTATTGAACTATAAACAAAATCCATGTCCTATCAACATCTAAATAGTTATACTATGGAATTATTTTTTTCTAATTTTTATGTCACAGAATGGGAATTTTCTGTTTTTTCAAGCACTCCGTGTTGTCTATCAAACTTATGGCTTTACTGTATGAAACAGCAACATAGAGTATCTGAGAAAGTACTGATTTCTGGAAAGTATCACTCTCAGATAAGAATGTTGCTTATATGGAAATTTTTCAGCATTGTCTAGACAGCTTTGGAATCTTTATAAATGTCAGATTACACCTTTCTATCCCCTACTTTTTCCTAGTAGAAAAATGATGGGCTTTTTCACATAGCCAAAGCAATCCTAAGCAAAAAGAACAAAGGTGGAGGCATCACACTACTCAACTTCAAACTTTACTCTAAGGCTACTGTAACCAAACATCATGGTATTGTCATGGGATCCCTGGGGTGTCTATTCACCAGCCGGAAACCTCTGTGGTCAGTGGCGCCTTCTACCTGAGTATTGCTCACACCTGCTGGGCTCATTCTGCCCACTCAGCCCGGCTAGCTGCACTTGGCTCACACTACCAGCCCAGATTTCACACCTGCCAAGGGCGAGCCAGGCATGGACCAGTGAAGGGTGTGTGAGTGAGTGCAGGGTCCAGCCACTGCACACAGCCAGGCACGCTGGCAGCTCCAAGTGCTGGCACAGGTGCTAGCTCCATGCGAAGCTACTGCTGGACCAGATGCGCTGCACGCAGCTTCTGCTGTGGGCACCCACAACTGGATGAGGGAAATGCAGTGGCACCTGGAAATTTGGAGATGCCGGGAACCACAGAGCCCAAAAGAGGGTGTCACAGCCCTCGCTCAGGGAGCCCCTAGGTCTGGGCTCCCTGAAGGGCTGCAGCTCTTCTCTCCTCATCACTCACAACTGGTGAGCATGGGGGCGTGTTTCAGCCCTGTTTGTGTTACGGCTCTTTCAGTTCCACCATTCAGTGGGTCCAGAATTCCCGTCCTGCGTCCAGAAAGAATGAGGTACATAGACAACTGGAGGGTAAGTAAGGCAGAGAGGAGCTTCATTGAGCAACAGAACAGCGCTCAGGGGACCTGAAATAGGTAGCTTCTTTCCACAGGCAGGTCATCCTGATGTGTGTCCAGCTCTCAGCAGAGAAGAGATCCAGAGTGGGCAACTCCTTTTCATAGGCAGGTCGTCCTGACATGTGGAGACTTGTAGTGTGTAGCTCCTTTCCACAGCTGGTAATCCTGATATCTGTGTGAGTCTGGCTGGGTTTTTTATGGTCTCAGAAGGGAGGAAATATATGCTGATTGGTCCATGGGCAGCCATGGACGGGCCTGGAAAAAGCACCATAAGTTCTCACTCCAGGCTGTGGACTCCACCTGAAACTGACAGTCCAGCCCCCAGTTTTCAGGCCATCCATGGCTTGAAGGTGGGGCTTCACTAGGTACCCTCCCCTTTCTGCCCAGGAGCCTGTCTGCCTCTTGCCACCATCAACATGTCATCCATGGCACCCAGGCTGTTCCTACTGAGGAGCACCTGAAGGCCTGTGCTGAGCTGCCCTCAGCCCCTATTGGCCTCCCTCCCATGCTCATTGGCACCCAAAGTCCAAAGGAGGCCCAGGCAGCAGGGGGCTGGCCTGTCAGTGCCACCCCAAGTGTGTGCACACCTGGCTGGGTTGCAACAACACCCAGGCTCAGCCACAACTGTGCTGCACCCTGGAGTGGGTGCTGGGAGTTGGGAGAGGCCAGGCAATGAGAGCAGGCACTTTCCAGCCTGTGGGAGCAAGGAGCTTTCTGGGCCCCCAAGAGCACAGGGATGCCCAGCTGGGCGGCTGCAGCTGTAGGAGCATGGGGCTTCTGCCCGGCTGACTCAGTAGAGGGCAGGGCTCCCACCTGTTCTGGCCCCCACTGGCTCCACGGAGCATGTAGCCCCGCTGTGCCTCCACCACTGCAGCCAGTGTCTTCCCAGTGGCCACTCCATGCTTAGTATCCTATTTAAAGCTGTTGTTATCATCCCGCTAATACTATGTAAGTTTGTTACATCTTTGTAGAAATGTAGCCATTTCTAGATAATAAATTTCCAACAATATTTTTATTTACATTTTCTTCCTAAACTGTAACCTCACTGCTTGCTATTATTCTTCTTGCCCCCTCTCTTTACTTTCTTCAAGTAGCCTATGCTTATATCAGTAAAAATGATGGAGCAAACATCTTTAAAAATTACCTCCTTGGTAAAAGCAATAAGAATATTGGCAAAAATTATCAAAACCAACTTTTTTAGAACTCTGAAAATTAACCAAATGCTTGAGGCACTAAAGGGATAATTTATTTAAGAAAAACTTTAATTTTGTTATGAACAGCAAGATTTGTGGCATTTTAACTTGTCCTATTCTCAGCCTTCTCCCAGCTTCACAGTAGCCTTAAAAATCAACAGCTCATAATTACAGTGAAATCTGCAGTGTGTCAACTCTTGAAAAAGTAAACGGAGATGGACCTCTTCAAAGACATGATGCAAAAAGTTGTTATTATTTGACCTCTCTGGTGGTTCTCTGGAAGACTCACTCACAAGGCTGTCTTTGTTTGATCTTACTCAGCCTGTTCACTGGAAACAGCCTTTCCCCTAGGGCATTTATTGAAGACAATCAGAGACAATTGCTGAACATGCTGGTTATCCACAGTGATAGAAAACAGTTGGGGCAAATGATAGGCTAACCTGTAAACTTAAAAGGAGAAGCTTGGAAATTAGATATCCATAGTTGGCTTTGAAAAGCTCTGCCATGTCACTGGGAATGTAGAAGGCCACATATATGCATAGTGCTATATGTCTGCCCAGGGCCAATCTGAGAAGGCCCTAAGATTTACTACTGGCTAACATGAGGCTCTGTGCAAGTAGGTAATGAAAGCTATTGCAGAGTTGTTAAGTGCCTAAGTGGTGAAGGCATGCCCCATCACACACAGAATTCCTCAACAAAGACTGGAAGACTTATTGGTTTCAAGAATTTAAGGAAATATTTGTCCAATCACTAGCTGACCCCTAAGATAACCAAGCAGAGACTTCAGTGTTCACACATAATAAAGAGTACAGAATTTACAGAATTAGTTCAGAAAAGTCACTAAACAAACAATGAAAACAAACAGCAACAACAAAATGTTTTGGGGGAGGGAGATATCTGATTTTCAGATTGGTCACATTATATTATTTAAAATCTAGTTTTCAACCAAAAATTATGAGACATAGAAAGCAATAAGGGTGAATAGCCCATCCACAGGGGAGAAAAAGCAGTTTATAAAAATTGCCTTAAGGAAGTACAGATGTTCAGCTTACTAGAGAATCTCTTTAAATAATCTATTTTAAATATGTAAAAGAACTAAGAAATACTATGTTTTAAGAAGTAAAAGAAAACATGGAGACAGTGTCTCACCAAATAGAAAATATCAATAAGGATATAGAAATTATTTTAAAAAAAGAAACAGAGAGAAAGAGACAAAGAGAGACTTGGAGATGACAAGTACAATGACTAAAATACAAAATTTACTAGAGGGATTGAAGAGCAGACTTGTGGAGGTAGAAGAGTCAGGTAATTTGAATGTAAGAAAACTGAAATTACCCAGTCTGAAAAACAGAAAGAAAAAAGAATGAAGAGGCCAGGTGTGGTGGCTATACCTGTAATCCCAGCACTTTGGGAGGCCAAGGAAGGCAGATCATCAGCTCAAGAGTTCGAGACCAGCCTGACCAACATGGTGAAACCCCATCTCTACTAAAAATACAAAAAAAACTAGCCAGGCATGGTGGCATGCACCTGTAATCCCAGCTACTCAGGAGGCTGAGGCAGGAGAATCACTTGAATCTGGGAGGCAGAGGTTGCAGTAAGCTGGGGGTGCACCACTGTACTCCAGCCTGGGCAACAGAGCCAGATTCCATCTCAAAAAAAAAAGAATGAAGAAATATAAATAGAGCTGCAATGACCTCTAGGATAACATCATGCATGAAGTGTACACGTAATAAAAATCCCAGGAGAGGAGAGAAAAAAAGGGGGCAGAAAGAATATTTGAAGAAGGAATGAATAAAAACTATCCAAACTTTAAGAAAAACATAAATTTACACATTCATAAAGACTAATGAACTCTGAGTAGCATAATCTCAAAGAAAGCCACACCTAAACAGATTATAATTAACCCGTTGTAAGCTAGAAAGACAGAGAGACTCTTGAAAGCAGCAAAATAGGAAAGCAATTCATCATACACAGGCATCCTCAACAAGATAGAGCTGGTTTCTCATTAGAAACTATAGAAGCCAGGAGGCAGTGTAATGATATACTTAACGTGCTGAGAGAAAAACTATTAGTGAAAAACTGTATATCTTGTAAAACTGTCTTTCAAAAATGAAGGAGTAATTCAAATATTGCAAGATAAAGAAAAACCAAGATAACTTGTTGCTAGCAGACCTAGCCTAAACTAAATACTAGAGGATGTCCTTCAGGCTCAAATGGAAGGACATATATAGTAATTTGAATCCACATGAAGAAATAAAGAGGACTAGTAAGGAAAACACACAAATATAAAAGCTGGTATAAATTTTTTTATGCAACTCTTTTTTCTTCTGTCTGATATAAAGCAATAATTGCTACCTTTGTTGATAGATACAAAATACACAAACACATAATTTGTAAGATAATAGTACCAAGGATAAGAGAGGAAATGGAGCTCTATAGAAGCAAAGTTTTTATTAATATCTCCTATTGTAATTCAGTTGGTATTAATCCAAGCTAGACTGTCCTAAATTAAGATGTTAATTATAATCCCTGGGCTAAGAAAGTAGTTAAAAACCATATAGTAAAAGAAATAACAATGGAATTTAAAATGGTACACTTGAAAATGTCTATTTAATACAAAAGAAGGCAGCAATGGAGGAATAGAAGAACAAAAAAGGTCTAAGGCATACAAAAACATCAAAAAATGGAAGACATCAAGCCCACCTTATCAGTAATTATATTAAATACAAATGGATTTAACAATCCAAATAAAAGGTAGAGATTGACAGAATGCATTTTTAAAATAACATGATCCGACTATATGCTGGCTTCAAGAGACACTTTAGATTAAAAAATATAAGTAGATTGGAGGTAAAAGGATGCAAAAGATACACTATACCAACTGTCACCAAAAGAGACTTGGAGTGGCTAGACTAATATCAGACAAAAGATACTTTAAGATAAAACTTTTTACTAGGGACAAAAAGGACATTTTACAATGTTAAAAGGATTGATTCATTGAGAAGATATAACAATTAAAACATATTCACCTAACAACAGAGCCCAAGAATACACAAAATTTAAAATGACACAATTGAAGGGAGAAACAGACAATTCACTGGTAATTGTTGGATGTTTCAGTCTTCAATTTTCAATATTGGATATAACTAGACAGAAGATTCACAAGGAAATAGAAAACTTGAACACTATGAACCACCCAGATGTAGCAGACATCTATAGCACACTCACCCCAACAACAAAATACACATTATTTTCAAGTGTGCATGGAACATTCTCTAGCATAGACCATACATTAAGCCATAAAACAGTCTCAACAAATGTAAAAGGATTGAAATCACACAAAATGTGTTCTCCAATTACAATGAAATGAAATTAGAAACTGATAATACAGGGAAAATTGAAAAATTAAAATATGTGGAAATTTAACAACACATCCCTAAGTAATCAAGGGTTCCACCTGGTACGCATGGGATTGGTCAGTGCTAGTCGTGTTGATGATTGCCAGTGATGAGCCTGAAGGCTACAGCCAGTGTTAGGCAGGGCCTAGGAAGTGCTGCTGTGTTCAATTTTCAAATATTTCTTCTATCTGTTTTTGTAAACAAACAAACAAACCTTTAATGGTGTCCCAAATAAGGTCTCAATCCCATTATAATCCAACCTCTGAATCTATTGGTCCATTACTCATTACTACCTAACTCAACTGCCCAGCCAGGCAGATCCCTCAAAGTCTCATTGCCAAATTTTACTTTATAAAGAAAATACTATTTTGTACTCATACCAATGATATATGGGTGCCTCTTTCCCTTCAGCATCACTAAACTTAATTTTTGCTAGTTTAATAACTGAAAAATGCATCTGATTGTAGTTTAATTTAAATTATCTTATTATGAAAGAAGTTGTGTATTTTTTTCTTATGTTTATAACAATTTATTTGACTTTTCTGTGAACTGGTTTTTCTGTCCTTTGCACATTTTTCTCTTAGATTATTGATACTTTAAGAAATAAATTCCTAGCGTATTAATTCTGAATAATTATTTTCCCCTCTGGTTTGCCATTTGTCTTCTGACTTTGCTTATGATGGTTTTGTCACAAAAAAGATTGTTTAATATAATCAGTTTTGTCAGTTTTAAAACAGCTTCTGCATTTTGAATCAAAGTTAGAAAGGACTCTCCTAACATAATTTTATAAAGAAGTTATCTTCTGTTCTCTTTTCTAGTACTTAATAATTTCATTTAAACCTTTGAGTTTATATTGCTGTATGGTATAATAAATAGATCTAACTGTGTCTTTTCTAAGTGGAGTTGCCTGATTGCCCCAAACCAATATTGTATATAAGGTTCAATGTCAATGCATATAACTGTAGTTAATTCATTTTAAATGTTGAATTCCAAAGTGTGAATATAAATAATGTCTTTATATTCTCCACTGAAAATGAGCATTTCGATTGCTTCCAGTGTTTTGCTATTATGAATAGATCTGTTGTAAACATACTTATACATGTCTTATTTTTTAAGTCTACAGCACTTACTATCACTTATACCTCACATTAATTGAATAACTGAATTGCTATTTAACTATTTCCTACCATTTACTCATTCTTTTTCTTTACTAGAATTTAATGAAAGGTCATCTTACATCTTGGACTATGTGCCATATTGACTAGGAGAGGAATAAGCTCTCAGTGGGAAATGAATTGAATTGAGGTGAATTAACTTGAATAGAATTAGTAGCCTGCTGTGGGCAGAGAAATGTAATATAAAATTAACTATTCCAAATAATTCACCAAAACCAGAAAAAATGGGATGAAGTAAATTGTGCACATATTTTGACCATATTATTTTTTAAGATTACAGAGAGATTAAATCTTAATCAGTACCAAATAAACCAATTAATTAATTCATCTGCCTTTGGTACCTATAATTTCTCATGTGCATAGGAACACTGATGCAGTTTTTGTGACCTATCAAAAGCAGATGAAATATGGTGGAAAATTTGTTGCACAATTTACTTTTCACCGATCCAAAAAGAACATGTTGTCCTTATTTGGCATATTTTTCACATCGTTATTTTGACTAATCTACTTGTTTAAATGATAGGCGTCTTGAAGTTACTACATCCTCTTATGGTAGAAGCAAATGTTATGTCTTTCAGAATGCATTCCAGGCTAGGTTTTTATCCAGGGATTAAAAGCCTGTGTTTTAAGTGAACAAAATCTACACGTCTTTCAGGACTATAATTGATTTTCCTCCTTACCCAGCTATCACAGCAAGTGCTATACTAAAATAGTCACCAATAGACTTGTGCTATCCCTTTTTAGGGATGATTCAACTTATGAAAAATAAATTAGTAGCTTTTGTTCACACTGAGGCTTACCAGAGACTCATATTTATATTACAGTTAAGAGGCAATCTGACAATGACAACATTTCCATTAACCATAACATACTGAGCTCTCAGGAAATGGTATACCTAAGGGAAAGCAGTTTTAAAAATGAGATCTTGTGTAAATGTTTGAAGTAAGAAAATGTATTAAATGATCATTTAATAGAAGAATTTTTTATTATTAAGTAAAATTACTTAGTAATAACCCATTAAGACAACATATTGTGTTGTAATTTATACAGAACTTGTTTAAATTTGCATGGTGCTCATGGTCCTTTGATCACAGAGCATTTCCACTGCTATTTTGATTACTGTGTAACACTTTGAAAAGCCCTTACTGCTTATTCCTAAAAGGTATCATTCTAATCATTCTACCCAGGCAGTACGCTGCCATAGAGAATCATTCCACAAATACCACTCAGTACTCACTGTGTTTGCCCACAAGGAATTATTTGTTTTAAAAATGATGTGAAATTCTCCATTCTGAGACACGTAGGAATTCCTGGCCAATTACCTCAATAAACTCCAATGCTATGATGCCTCACATTTCTATTTTACAATCCCATCTTTTATTCACATTTTCTTGGTTTGCTGAGGAAAAGAGTAAGCATATGTCTAACATTATTGTTAATACTTAATATTCACTCATGAGAAAAACAATCTATATCTTTCCTTTCTGCTCTGTACATCATTTCTAAATTTATTCAACAACTTAAAAGGGATTATCCTCTGCTCTGGATTTCTGCTTAAAATAAATCTTACTGTAATTTGGTGGAATAGTATGGAGTTTTTTTCAATCAAAAAAATGTTTCTAGAGTAGAAAATGAGTATTTTATACCAGCATTTGCCTTACGATTATAAACGGCAGCAGCGGATAATGATACCTCATGACTCCTTAGTTTAATGAGAAGAGAAAACTCAGTTGATCACAGATCATTCCCAGGGTTTTTCAAACCTCAATTTGTAAAGACGAGGCCTCTTTTGTCTGGTTATGGAAGATGTGACCTGGAACTGTCTGTAGCTATGTTCCCCATGACATGGAAAAACTCTTCTAAGAGAATGAATCTGGAGTGCTGCAAGAAACAGAGAAAGAGAGTATTCTAATGGTGTTCAAATCTCTTTTTAGTGATCCTTAAAGGTAGTTCCAACCACCCTTCTCTCACTGTTACATAAAGCCAATAAAACCCCAACTGGCTTAAACTAGTTCAAATTATGTCCCTGTCATATGCAACTAGATAACAGCAAGACATTTAGGTATTATACCTAAAAGTGGGGTTTTACAAAGTAAAGACCATAAAATGTGGTCCTGTTTGAGGTGGGAGACCATGAGGAGATAGCAATCCTTTGAAAATGATATCAAGGGAGTTGGTTAAATCTGTTTCCAGTTTTCTGTTAGGACATAGGCCATATACACAAAAGCTGTTACTTAAGAGGATATCATAGCAAATGTCAGGGTATTGGAGGGTGTTGGTGAATTCTTCCCACCTTCAATTAAATTACAGGAAAGAAACAGGCTAGGATATTTTCTCTGATTTATCAGACAGAATAAAAAGTTTATTAGTATGGATCAGCAATTTTTTAAGAGAAACTCTGGCTGTGGCCAGAAATCCAAGTTAGCAAAAGTCAAAAAATCATGGGTCCTGCTGAGTTACAAAAACTTAGCGTGTTGTCCTATATCAACCAGAGTGTATTAGCTTGGAGTAGTGTTTTCCAGGAGTCAGAGAAATGGGGGAGGTTTAATCTCCCATGATTCATCAAGTTACAGTCATGCATCTCTTAACAACAGGGATATTTTGAGAAATGTATTGTTAGGTGACTTCATCTTTGTGTGAACATCATAGAGTGTACTTACACAAACCCAAATGAGATAGCCACTGCACACCTAGGCAGCATGGCACAGCCTATTGTTCCTAGGCTACTAACCAGTATAGCATGTTACTGTACTGAATACTGTAGGCAATTGTGACATGATGGTATTTGTGTATCTAAACATATCTCAACATAGGAAAGGTACAGTAAAATATATATATATAAAAGATTTAAAATGGTATGTCTGTATAGGGCACTTACTATGAATGGAGCTTACAGGACTGGAAGTTGTTCTGAGTGAGTGAGTGATGAATGAAGATGAGGGCCTAGGACAATACTGCACACCACTGTAGACTTTATTAACACTGTACACTTAGGCTACGATAAATTTAAAGTAGCTTTATTTCTTCAATAATAAATCAGCCTTGGCTTACTGTGACTTTTTTACTTCATAAATTTTTTAAACTTTTAAAGATACTTTTTAACTCTTTTGTAACACCACTTAGCTTAAAACGCAAATACATTGTGCAGCTGTACAAAAATATTTTCTTTCTTATATCTTTATTCTATACGCTTTTTTTTTTTTTTTTTTTTACTTTTTGACCCTTTTTAATTAAAAATTAAGATGCAAACACACACGTTACCCTAGGCGTTCACAGGGTCAGTTTCATCAATATCACCATCTTCCTTCTCCATATCTTGTCCCACTGGAAGGTTTTCAGAAGCAATAACATGCATGGAGCTTCTATCTCCTATGATAGCAATGCCTTCTTCTGGAATACCTCCTGAAGCACCTGCCTGAGGTTGTTTTACAGTTAACTTTTTTCATAAGTAGGAGTACACACCAAAATAATAAATTGTTAGTATTATAAATACTAAACCAGTAACATAGTTGTTTATTATCATTGTCAAGTATTATATACTGTGCATAATTGTATGGCTATAATTTTATATAACTGGCAGCACAATGGGTTTGTTTTGGCAGCATAACTACAAACACATGAATTATGTGTTGTACTATAACATTATAATGGCTACAGTGTCACTTGGCTGTATGAATTTTCAGTTCCATTACAGTCTTACGGGACCACCACCTTATGTGCGGTCATTGACTGAAACATCATTATTTGGTGCATGACTGTATCTTCTATGCACTTCCTGCCTAAATCCTCTAAAACTCTAATTTCAAAGCACAGAAACCTGGAATCAATCCTCGTACAAGGTAAAACTTTCTATTTTCTCTGGCTATCTAAGACAGTGACCTCAATTTAAACATGCCTTTAAATTGAGGATAGAAGACATAGACGAGACTTAAACCTGTTGCTGAGAGATTTAAAACTAGGGTTACAGGCTAGAGATACAAATATTTTACTCGGTAAGTGTAGCAGATTGTGTCTTTTAAAGTTAGACACAAAAATATTTCCCATACCACATTCTTACTATGTAATACGGATACCCTAACTATTGCATAATATGGTCTATGTCCCCTGAATCCTGAATGGACCTTTATGACTGCCTCAACCAAGAGAGTTTAGTGAAAGTGATACCATAGGACTTATGAGGCTAGTTCAGAAAAATGCCATATACTTCCAGCTTGCTCTCCCAGAATATGCAGTCCTGGAACCCAGCTATCAGACTGTGAGCAACTGGCCCACGAAGAAAAAACACATGCTGAAGCCATGTAGAGAGACCCTCACTGATAGTCCTAGTCAACAGCCAGTATCAACCAGATATATAAAGACAACTCTAGATGATTCTGGCCCCCAGCTGGATGACAGAGTCATCACCAGCCTTCAACACTTCCAGCTGAAGCCCCATACACTATGGAAAAAGACTGTGCTCTGTTCTAATTCCTATACAATTTCTAAGCCTACTAAAATGGCTGTGTTACGCCACTAACATTGGAATGGTTTGTCACAAAGCAATAAATACTACAACAGCGTTTGGGTACTGGTAGTGGAGTGCTGCCAAAAAGAAAATCCGAAACATGTGGCATTGGTTATAGGCAAAAGAGAGCAGAAACTCAAAGTGCCTTGCGATACTATTGGAAAGTTTATCAAGCTTGTCCAACCCGCAGCCTGCGGGCCACATGCAGCCCAGGATGGCTTTGAATGCAGCCCAACACAAATTTGTAAACTTTCTTAAAACATTATGACTTTTTTTGCTTTTTTTATTTTTTTTTTAAGTTTTGGCTGATCAACGATCATTAGTGTTAGTGTGTTTTATGTGTGGCCCAAGACGATTCTTCTTCTTCCGATGTGGCCCAAGGAAGCCAAAAGATTGGTCACCCCTGCCTCTTAAATGGTTTCTAAGAGACAGTTAGCTAAAGCTAAAAGGCCTGAAGGAGGCTGTCAGTGAGGGCTTAACAGAAAGGTATGGTTAATGTTACTAGGAACTGGAGGAAGGGAAGCAATTGCTATGTACTGGCAGAAAGTTTGCCAAGATTGTTTTCTGTGATAATGTAGAAAATAGAAAATGTACCTAAAACTTGATGATTGCAGAATATTAAAAGGGCACCTATGATAAAATTTGAGAGGAGAGAAGAACTAAAGAATGCACTATTAAACAAAAAAGACTGTTAATTCCTGGGTTCTAAAGTAAACCTGAGTCTCATACCCAGGATTTCCATATGGAAATTTTTTTTTTAATTAAGAAATGACTTCTTGTCAAAGATCAAGTCCAGAATGGTGATGAAGAGTCTTTGTGAAGACTTCAGAAATACATAACATAGTGACTGATATATAACCTTTCGGAGAGACAGAAGGCCCCCTAGGTATCTTAGAGTGCACCACGTAGATATTACACATTAAAAAGAAAAGATTTCTAAGAATAACAAATGTGTTATCCAACGAAAGTTTCACAGTTTGAGCTCAAGATAGGAAAAGAATAATCTCAAAGAGATTTGTAGGTGTAGCTTCGACCTAATAGAATGTATTATATGTTGATACATAAGAAACTCACAAGATTTTTTTAAGTAATTATAACAGCACAGACTCAACAGACAGATTCAGTACAGCTCCATCAAACAGGCAGTTCCTTTGAATTCCCAAGTTGGCAAGCTGGAAGCTGGTTAAATGAATGACTCAGGTGCAAACATGGAGTATTTTTGGTGGAAAAAGAAGATGATTGACTCAGATATCAGAATGAAGAGCCCAGAAGGTGAAAGCAAGATCCATGAAAAACAATCTTTAAAGAGCAAGAATAAGCCCTAGTCAAGAAAGTGACAACACGTCCCTGGCTGGATTTTGAAACTGCTGTGAAACAGTGACTGTTACTTGCTTCCTGTTTTACCAGTATTTGAAGGGATTTTGTATAGCAGATATTCTAGGACTATCTCAATATATGCTGAGTGTGTGTGAAGAACAGATAACTTGTCCCTTTAGTTCAGAGCTTTTCAGATCAAGAGGAATGGTACTCAAGCAGCTATACTAATTAACCACACCTGAGGAGCATCATCCACACCTAGACTTGATTCAGATGACAGGTACTAGACTAAGCTGTGGAGACTTGAAGATCTTAAAGAATGAAATCATTCTATTAGGCAGATGGAAAGAATGTGAGCTTTTGTGTCCACAGGGCAGATGGCAAAAGATTATATTTTCTGAAGAAGATTGCAACTATACCTCCCATTCCACATACTCTTCTTAAATAACAAATACTACATGACTTTGAAAGCCAGTTCATAAAAATTTCATGGACTCCACTTTACTCTTTTGGAACATTTTCTTTTGAAACCCAGTCACCATTCATAAAGACACCAAAGAAACTCATAGAAACCTAGCTGGAGAGGAACCGATGCCCCAGCTGACAGCCAGCACTAACTTGCCAATGAATTGTCCCATTTGGGCCATCTCAGCTGATGTTGTATTCAGCAGAGAAAATATATCCTTACCTTTCCTGCCCAAACTGCAGATTTTTGAGCAAAATTAATGCTTAGGGTTTGTTTTTAATCAACTAAGTTTTGAGGTATTTTTTTTTTAACACAACAACAGATGATCCATTTCTGGCATCATGTATAGCAGTGGTTCTCAAATGAGGATGAGTTGGTCTCCAGAAGACATTTGGCAATGTCTGGAGGTATTTTTGGTTGTCATAACTGGAGTGGGATGCTAGTGGCTTTTAGTGAGTTGAGGCCCAGAATGCTATTATACATTCTACAATACACAGGACAGCTCTCTACAACAAAGATTATCTGATCCAAATTATCATTAGTATCATGGTTGAGGAATACTTATTTAAAGATTCCCTTGAAATAAAAATGACAGGCAAATGTTAAGTAAATCTCAAGCCTGGCAAAAGTAGCCTATATCTCATTGTATTATGGCATCCCCCAAATCCCAAATACCCAAAGGACAGGACAGGATAGGACAGTTGTTAGGATAGGACTACTCTCCAGAAGGGAAATTTCAAACAATGCCTCTCTGGAAGGTCATCATAGGGGACAATGGATAAGGAAGGGCATCTCAGTAGTAAGAATTCAGTGCATACAAAATGGAAGACCAAGAACCAAACTCCACCCTTAGGAAAGTTAGCTCTTATGTTCTCAGTTCTGCATGATATAATATTTGCTGTGAAACAGTGTGGAACAGAGCAGATTGCTTTTGTTTTTTACCAAGAAGTTTTACTGTTGCTACCTTGTTTTTGTTTCCCCAAACAGAAGCAAATTTATTTGTAGTGGGTTAAATAATGTCCCTCCAAAATTCATATATGCCCAGAACTTCAGAATGTGACTTTATTTGCAAACAGAATCTTTTTTGCAGATATAATTAGTTAAGAGGTCATATTGAACTAGGGTGGGCCCTAAATCCAATGAATAGCATTTTTATGAGAAAGGAGAGGGAGATTCAGACACAGACAAACACATGGAGAAGATGGTCATGTGAAGAACAAGGCAAAATTGGAGTATTGCAGCTATCCCAGTTGAGAACCACTGCTTTGCATGATGCCAGAAATGGATTGTCTGTTGTTGTAAAACAAAATACCTCAAAACTTAGTAGATTTAAACAACCCAAACTATTAATTTTGCTCTTACATCTGCAGTTTAGGCAGGAAAGACGGCAAGGATACCTTGTCTTTGCTGCATACAACATTAGCTGAAATGGCCCAGCTGGGGCATTTCCTTGGCAAGTTGGTGCGGGCTGTCAGCTGGGGCATCAGTTCCTCTTTAGCTAGGCTTCTAGACTGGGTTTGAAAAGAAAATGTCCAAGCAGGAAAGTGGGTGACTGGGTTTCAAAAGAAAATGTCCAAGCAGGAAAGGCAAGCCAAGGAATGCCAAGGATTGCCAGCAAACACTAGAAGCTAGGAAGAGGCAAAGAGAATTCTTTCCTAGAACCCTCAGAGGGAGCATGGCCCTTCTGATACCTTGATTTCAGACTTCTAGCTTCCTGAGCCATGAGATAATAAATTTCTGTTATTTTAAGCCATCTAGTTTGTAGTAATTTGTTATAGCAGCTCTTGTAAACTGATACACCCACTTTACATTGTTTAAGTTGGCTGTTGGTTATGTTTATCACTTAGCTCATTTGAACAGAATCATGATAAACCACATACCACGATAAACCTTGCTCTCTTCTATGACAACATGTTTTAGGCTTAACTTACACATTTTCTGCTTTAGACCTAGAATCAGTAATTTTTCCATGAAGTTCTAGGTTCCTTCTAGTGATAAATTTTATTTCAAGATCACAATCTGGGTTCTAGAGATATTCTTTGCTACTAAGTTAGTCATTGTAGTCCTTCTCTGTGGAAAGAGCTAGTAAATAGAGAGAAAGTCAAATTCAAAACTATTATAGTTTTAGGAATTTAGATTAACTTCTTTCTTCTACACCTCAAATCCTGGTTGTCAAGATGACAGGGGATGCTAAAATTAGACTATCCCCTGATTACTCATTTGTCTTACTTCCTATTATATGCATAGCAGCAGATTACTAATGCTAATATTACACCCAATATGAATATTGAAAGTCTGTTAAAATTTTTATGATTTCCTCTCATTTTATTTTTATTATATCTACACTGTCAGATCATATGGTTAATATACATTACACTCTCTCCTTCTTGTTTCTCATTTAGTTTTTGTTCTATAGGAGTCGTCTATATAGTTAACACTCACCTCCTTATTTCAATATCTCTCCAGTAACTTTGGTTGTCTGAAGCTCATTCTCTATAGATTCCTCATAAAGGGCTGATGGGACCAATATTTCTTGAGTTCTCGCATGTTGATAAAGGTTTGTCTGTGTCCTTTACACTTCAAAGTCACTTCACATAAAATCCTTGGCTCACAGTATCTTCCCTAAATATCTTATTTCTCTATTTTTTTCTGATCTAAAGGGATTACTATGTCAGATGATAATATATTTTTCTTTCTAAGTTACATACATTTTAAATAATCTAAATACCCAAAGGATTTTTCCCCCCATTCGTCAAAGTCCCGTAATTTTACTAGATTATGCTTTGGTGTTGATTTTTCTGAGTTGATAGTGTCAGGTATGTAGAGAAATCTTTCAATATCTAGTTTTAAATCTTTTTTAATTCAAGAAATACTTCTTTAATTATAGCTTTTAGTATTTGTTTTGTTCCTTTGGTTTGGTTTTCTTCTTCAGGGATTCCTATCATCCTTGTGTTTCATCTTTTTAGTCTATTTTCGATACTTGTTACTTTCTCTAGACTATTTCTTTTTAAAATATTCTTCAGGCCGGGCGCGGTGGCTCACGCTTGTAATCCCAGCACTTTGGGAGGCCGAGGCGGGTGGATCACAAGGTCAGGAGATCGAGACCACGGTGAAACCCCGTCTCTACTAAAAATACAAAAAAATTAGCCGGGCGTGGTGGCGGGCGCCTGTAGTCCCAGCTACTCGGAGAGGCTGAGGCAGGAGAATGGCGTGAACCCGGGAGGCGGAGCTTGCAGTGAGCCGAGATTGCGTCACTGCACTCCAGCCTGGGCGACAGAGCGAGACTCCGTCTCAAAAAAAATAAAAATAAAAAAATAAAATATTCTTTTTCTGTTTTGCCTTGTATTAGTCTTAGCCATTATCAGTTTTTTGCTCTTTTATTCTTTTACTTTAGTCTTCATTTTGTTAATATTGTTTTCTTCATTTCTAATTTTTTCCTAAGTTCTCTCACCTCACTTCTTAGTTTTTCTAATTCTGATTTGTGTGATCCTTTACATATATTATCTTGTTAATGCCTTTTAGCTTGTTTTAAAATAATGGCCTGTAGTTTGTTTTGTGGACACATTTTTCTGATGCCCTTTCACTATCTGTAGTGATGTTATGCTTCTCCTTTTTTCTCTTTTTTTGTTATGACAACTTTGTATGGAATTTGATCTTGATAATTTGCTGTTGCTCATTTTCATGTGATATTAGTTTTCCTGAACTTTTATAATAATGCAAGGTTCAGAAAATCTTGCCCAACTTAGAGAGCTCCATCTTTCTTTGTTTTTATTTATTTATTTATTTATTTAATTTATTTATTTATTTGAGAAGGAGTTTTGCTCTTGTTGCCCAGGCTGGAGTATAATGGTGCGATTTTGGCTCACTGCAATCTCTGCCTCCTGGGTTCAAACGATTCTCCTGTCTCTGCCTTTTGAGTAGCTGGGATTACAGGCATGCACCACCACGCCTGGCTAATTTTGCATTTTGAGTAGAGACAGGGTTTCACCACGTTGGTCAGGCTGGTCTTGAACTCCTGACCTCAGGTTATCCGCCCGCCTTGGCCTCCCAAAGTGTTCAGATTACAGGTGTGAGCCACTGCACCTGCCCTCCTTGTTTTTATAAAGTGCTAAAAATGAAAATAAATAAAAAATACAGCAGTACTTTTGAGATTTCCTGATACTGCTCCCCTCTCTGGCTGTTGAACATTTGAAGCGTGGCCAGTGTGACTGAGAAGCCAAATTTTAAATTTTAATTAATTTTAGCTAATTAAAACTTAAATAAAATTATTTAAAATTGAAATAACCACGTGCAGTTAGTGGCTACCAAATTGGATGGCGCCCTTCTAGACTTCTTTCCATTGCCTCTACTGCCCCATCCTGCTCAATTTTGATTTCTCTCTAAGCAATTTCTGATTGTGGAAACTTGTCCTAGAAGAGAGTCCTGGAGGGTCAGCTTTGACATAGCACAAGGGCTAGATGGCTTCATTGCCTCCCTTCGATCCTTTTTACTTTTCCAGCTGCTATTATAAAATTGGCCTGAAATGCTTTACAATAAATAACTGGAGGAGAGCATTCTAGTTCTTCCATCCATCAGACACCATTCCATTATTTTCTTCCCTCCTCAAAACATAATCTTTTATGCATATATGTCTTGTGGCTTTCGGTGGTTTGCCCTCACCTCTTGTGTTCTGAGGTTTATGAAGGTACCTTATTACCGAGTTTCGTTGTAAAGTTTATCCCTGGGCATTTGGTTTTGCTAATTAGTGGATCTGGTTTTTGTTTGTTTGTTTTTCTTAATGTAGGTTTTCGTAGGGATTGAAAACTACACAGACACTGCTCTGTCCCCCTAAAATACTTGAAATAATGTATTTTTAAATAAGGTTTTTCCATTTAAAATAGTCATACTAATCATGGAATATTTTTAAAAGGAGGAAAGAAATCCCCATGGACCCACCAACCAAAGGCAAACTGCTGGTGACATTTTAGTGTATTTCCCTCATGTTCTTTTTCTATGCATGGTATTTTTGTATAGCTGTGAGCATATTGTATATACAAATCCATATTATATTCTGTTCCTATAACATTATAATTGTTTTCCATTACAAACATTCCTAAGTATCATTGATCAGTAACTATGCTAAATCTGTCATGTGGCTCATCCATTATTTACTTAGCCAATCCCCAATTTTTGGTCAATTAAAAAAGTTATGGGATATTAGTTTGCTCTAAGCTACACTGGCACCTATTTTCTTTAAAAAAATATCCCTAGAGAACAACCTGTAATCTTATACAAGCTGCTAATGAGGAATAATAGCTGTGTCAGGCTCACAAAGGAGTTCCTATGACAGGTGTTAATAAATATTAACATCTCTAAAGAGGACTCCTGGGACCACATTAATAATTGACAAGACAGGTGTATCATTTTCACCTTGAAATGTTTACCTCATCTACTATAGAAAAGTTTTCAATAATTATTTTCCTTGGCATATGTAGTGTTTACTCTGTATGTGTATTTATGTGTGTATATGTATATATGTTTATGTATGTGTACTTGTGTATGTAGCATCATCTGTATCTTCAGCCCTGATGTTTCTTTGGTCCACCAGACTCATATCCTATTGGCCTTGCCAAATCAATACACAGAAAACTAAACCCATTATCTTTCTCAAATTTTCTTCTCCTCGTTTGTTTCCCACCTTAAGGTGTGTGTTATATCCACCAAATTGGTCACCCAAAAGAGATTCCTAAGAGATAGAAAATAGAATCCTAATGGATTCCTTATCCTCTCTCTTTTCAAGAATCAGTCAAGTCCAATATTTTCTACCTCTTTAATATCATTGATAAATCCTTCTAACTCTCCACAGTCATTGCTACTGCTTTACTTTGGCCCTCATCATATTTCTTGTGGGCTATAGCTAGAATCTCCTGATTAATCTTCCATTCTTTACACTTGTCCCATTCATTATCTACCCCCATTCCTAGCAATAAAATAAACATCTACAACTTTTTGCCCAAGTGGGGTTTCTGTGATTTAAATAGTTTTTGAAATGTTCAGAAACATTGAGTACACCAGAACACATAGAGGGGAACAACAGACAATGGTGCCTACTTGAGGGTAGAGGGTGGAAGGGGGGTGAGGGTCAAAAAGGTACCAATTGAGTACTATGCTCACTACCTGGCTGATGAAATCATTTGTAAACCAAACCCCAGCAACATGCAATTTAATCATGTAACAAACCTGCACATGTACTCCCAAACCTATAATAAAAGTCAAGGGAAAAAGTTCTCCAATATCTACAGAAAGAAAAATCTTCTGCTTGTATTTACTAAGCCTCTTCCTTTGCTAATTTCCTTATAACATCCGAAACAGAGATAGATATCTTTGGAGGCATTTGGAAAACTCTTATTACTCCCTCTCTGTGAGATTTGTCCTACCTATAAGTTTGGGCTTTAGTCTATGTGTTGTCCTTTGTGTCTCTCAACTGGCACCAGCTTCAGCTAATTGAATCAGAAGTCAAAGCTTATCCAAGTTGGGCTATTTGAAGTCTTTTTGTTAGAGGGGTTGAAATCCCAAACTGGGTATTTTGCTTGAACTAAGATGATGTCAACTAATGAGCTGAGACTGCCTTCATTGGTTGCCCATGTGTGCAGGAAAAGAGTCTTCAAAGAGAAAGAACTAAAGCTGATGGAGGCCAAGCAGCAAGATGAGAGACCACATAACCCCAGTGAAGCAGTAGATTCCTTGTTCCAGATGTTGGCAAGTGCCTGGTCTAGTCGCAGATGCATCTGGCCCTTGAGTTTTGCAACATGCCTCTGTATCCTTAAAATAAAATGCCACCTTTTTAAAAGTAAACTAGCTCGAGGGTTACTATTACTTGTGATATGGTTTGTATATTTCTCCCCACCCAAATCTCAAGTTGAATTGTAATCCCTAATGCTGGAGGTAGGGCCCAATGGGAGGTGTTTGGATCATGAGTGGCTTGGGCCATCTCTTTGGTGATAAATGAGCATTCTCTCTGAGTTCACAGGGGAGCTGGTCATTTAAAATTGTGTGGCACACCTCATCCTCCCCCCACACACATTCTCTCTCTCTTGCTCCTGCTTTCACCGTGTGAAGTGCTTACTCCCACTTTGCCTTCCGCCATGATTGTAAGCTTCCTGAGGCCTCCCAAGAAGCCAGTGCAGAAGGTATGCTTCCTGTACAGCCTGTAGAACTGTGAGCTAATTAAACCTCTTTTCTTTATAAATTACCCAGTCTCCGGTATTTCTTTATAGCAGTGCAAGAACGGCCTACTGTAACTTGCAATCAAGAGTTTTAACTAAGACATTTACTCATCTTCCAAGACTAAGCCAAGGTTACTCTTTTCTAAAAGATTTTACAAATCCCAATACCACCTTCTCCCTGACTCTCACGTGTGCTTCCCTCTACCTGTAACATTTCTTTTTTTTTTTTTTTGAGACAGAGTCTCGCTCTGTCACCCAGGCTGGAGTGCAGTGGCACGATCTCGGCTCACTGCAAGCTCCGCCTCCCGGGTTCACGCCATTCTCCTGCCTCAGCCTCTCCGAGTAGCTGGGACTGCAGGCGCCCACCACCACGCCCAGCTAATTTTTTTTGTATTTTTAGTAGAGATGGGGTTTCACCGTGGTCTCGATCTCCTGACCTCGTGATCCGCCCGCCTCGGCCTCCCAAAGTGCTGGGATTACAAGCGTGAGCCACCGCGCCCGGCCTGTAACATTTCATTACTCTTACACACCTGCTACTCTCATACTAATCTGTAAACTGCTTAAGAACAAAGGGAACGTCTTATGTATTTTTACATCTCTCCAATGATCGTTATGATGAAGGGTACATAAATGTTTAACACATTTCCCTCATCGGATATTGTAATTTGATAGCATAGAAACTGAATTTAACCTGAATAAATATTTTGTTTGGCCTATACAGAGAACTTTGGTCTCTCTCTCTCTCTCCTCTGTCTCTCTCTATCTGTGTGCCTGCACACATGTGTAAAATCTAGTATTTATTTGTATTTACTTTTCTAAGGATAAATATCTTAAGAACATTCCTTAGTATTATCCAGTATATATATTGATTTCCTCTCTACTTGATTGAAACAGCAGAGTTGGGCATTTATTTGGCTGATGTTTCCATAAGTTTTATGGAAAAGTCAAGTCCAACATTGACTAAAGCACTCTAGTAGAAACACAGGGAGATAAAATTATAAAGTAATATTTTTCCCCACAACTGCACCAAAAATGCACTTTCCAAAGTCACCAATGATCTCCTTTTTGTTAAATCCGAAGAGCATTTGACCCTTTTCTACAATTTGACATTGTTAACTAATTTCTTCTTCAAATTCCTTTCTTGCTTTTAGGGATTTGACTCCTAATTTTTTTCTTACCCTTAATCTAGCTCTTATCTCTTTTATGTGTTTCTCTTGCTCAGCCTTGCTCACTTGGTGTCTTTGATATTCTTCGCTTTTATTTTACTGTCTCCGAGGCTCATCTCACTTCTTAGCCCTTAATTATTTATTTATGTAGGATGTGAACTCCTAAATCAGCGTTCTAGTCCGGGTTTCAAGATGTATATTTGGATACTTCATTTCAATGTCTCAGTCTCAAACTCAATATATTAAAAGTTGTATCCTTTATGTCCACGACCAGCCCCAAAGAATGCACAACTGAACAAAACCCTGACCATCATCCTATATTTTCTCTCTTTCTGAGCTATCCATAGAGGTGATCAAGATAGAAATGTGTGCCATCTTCTATTCATTCCACTGTCATCAACTACATGTACTCATCAAACCATGCCAGTTCTACCTCCTTAATAACTGTAGCTTAACACCTGAATAACTGAACAAAAACTTGCAATTTAATTCTCTTAACACTTATCTACCTCAATTTTATTTTTATAATTTATACATAATCTATAATTACTTTTATATAATTGGCACAGTGATAATTCCAGATGAAACTCACTGAATTTCTATTTCCATCCTTGCCGATGATACACACACACACAATGTAATGCTGAGAGGGTTGGGAGGGAAGAATGGGAGAAAGGCAGAAGTTGACAGTTAAAAAAAAAAAGTTTCCAGATGGTTTTCTTAGTGTCATCTCTGCAACCTCATCAAATAAGGGTCCAAAATTTATGTTGCAACATTTGTTTGATGCCTTATTTAAATTGCTTTACTGGACATTTTCCATCTGTTAAGCTCTCTGAAAAAAACAAAATTGCCTTGTCATAGCTAGACCTCATGATCCTGTACACTTACAATGGGCAGACTTTGCAGGCGCCCACACCTTTCAAGGTGGTTTGGGAAAATGATACAGAAAAGTTTTACATCAGCTGAAAAGAAAAATGCATAACTCATTTTGGTAATTTCAGTTTTAATTCTTAATAGGATAAAGGAAACATGCACATTATAAATCAATGCTCTGTGTCAACAAATAATCAAGTAAGCAGACTTGCAAGTATTGGCTAAAATGAATTTTGGATATTTTCAGCTACCAAATTTCTCGAGGCAAGGTAGATATACATCTGGACCTGAATATCTGTATTATAGCTGAATTTTTGTTTGTTTTATATTGTTTTGTTATTTTTAAAAGTAGGTGCCCAATTAGGTCACCTGCTGTCTGGGCAATGTTATTTTTTGCCATAACCACAAATTGAAGAAAATTGACTGCTCTTTTTCCTTAGTCAACATGCTGTGCTTCCAGCCCCAAACATCTTTGAGTTGTTTAGATTCATGAGCAATGCCTCTGTCCCCAACAGGCTAAGACATTAGGCAGGTCCCTGCACCTCTGGAGTCCTCAGTTCCCTGCAAAGTGAGGAAGCTAGACTAAGTAATCTTTAGGCTTCCTTCCAGACCCACCAATCTGATGGTATTAGATGCAGTTGCTCCTGAATTAGGGCATGAAATGAATTAAGCTGTGGTGCACCAATGTGATGACTCTGCTTCATCAAAGCCGGAGCACGCAATAGGCGTAGCACCATCTCACACAGAGACAAAGGGCAATCCTCTGCTTCCAAAGGAATGACACAACCTGTTTCTGAAGTGATTCACATCATCTTTATTTTTGAACAACCCAGTGCTCACAAAACAATCTAAGAATCTTCACTGACTTTAGGGATGTAAGATACGGTTTTTTGACAGTATTTGGGATTGTGGAAAAAAGCAATTGAGGAAAGGGCATCTCCACAACGCAATATTGAATTTAGTGCCCAAGGTCCATCACAGGAATCCCTAACGATCCCTACAATATCTCTCTCTCTCTCTCTCTCTCTCTCCCTCCTCCCTCTCTCTCTTTTTTTTTTTTTTCTCTCTTTGCCCTGAAAATAAACTGAGAAGTTAGTATTGGGATAACCATTCCCCTTGACCCAAATAAAAAGTCCTGGGCAAACACAGGTACAAACTGCCAAAATGGAAAAAGTTCTTCTCTATCTTCAGCTAGAAGGAGGCTGGATCCCAGCTCTTTAGAAGCCGGCCCGTGGACACCCAGAGAATCCTCCAGAGACCAGGTCAGGGTCACTGAGCTTGCTCCGCAGGGCGCCGCCCCGGACGCGGCTCCGCCCCTCACCTTGCCAGCGCCGCGCTCGGGCCGCGAAGGTGCGTGCGGCGCTCGGTGATTGGCGGCGGCCCGGAGCTGCCCGGCTGCCATTGGCTGCCCGGTCCTCTTTGTTCCCGGGTCCCTGCCGCAGGCCGGCTGCGGCGGTCTGGGCGGCGGAAGTTCGACGGCGCCGAGCGAGTGGCTGCTGAGTGGCGGTGCGGGAGTTCCGCAGGTTCCCCGTGTCCGCAGCGGAGCCGGAGGCCAACTGAGCCCGGCCGTGGGATCCCGGATAGGAGGAGGAAGGGACCCATAGGACGCATAAACATGGACCTGGAAAACAAAGTGAAGAAGGTAGGGGGGAGCTTGTGGCGGGCGGCGGCTGCTTCACCTGCGCGGGTCGCGCGGCGGCCGGAGGTGCCGAGGCGAGTGGGGCTCGCGGGCCGCCCGGCGTGAGCCCGGCTCTGGGTCTGCGGTGCCCCGGGCCCAGGGACCCGGCCCCTTGAGTAGAGGAGGTGCTCGGCGGCCCCACCAGCTCCCCAAACTCGGGAGCGACAGAATTGGAAGCGCGAGCGAGGGCGGGCGCGGGACTCTTCTCTCCGGTCTCACGGAGTCCCAGTGGTTGGAGGTGTTGGAAACTTTACTTAAGATGTTTCAGCTGTGCCTGTGCCTCCTCAAAAGGAAAGGGCGAGCTTAGGGCGAGTGCGGGCGAGACCGTGACACTTCCTGGCTCAGGAAGTTCAACTTCATTAAGCCTTTGTGGTTTGGGGCTCTGCTGTGCTTTGACAGCTCTGACCTCCTCCCTTCCAGCTGGGCTGCCTGAGGCGCTCTAAAATGAGTGTTGATTTAATGCACTGCCTTCGCACCCGTGCTGGTGGTAACTTCTAATGTGATTTTTTTTTTTTTTTTTTTTTTTTTTTTTTTTTTGGGTCATTCATTACTTGTCTACCGACCGAGGCACTGCCTCCCTCTTAGGGAATTATCTGTCAAAGAGCGCATTCTCCCAGTTTGGCAGGTAGTCCCAAAGGGCGGTTGTCACCAGCGTCTCAGCGCAGGGAGACATTTCCAGCCTGGCTGCTGCCTCGCGGGCATTGGAACCGACGGCCCTACCTGAGCCACTCCGGGTTATGCGGAGCCTGCTGTCGCCTGGGAGAAAAGGGTGGGGACCAGACTATGACTCAGAAGGAATGCTGATGTCACATTCGAGTGAATTGCCCTGTGCGAAAGTTCTCCTCGTTCCAGGGGATTTGCTCATATTTTACTTTGTGGTAAATTTAAGCTAGCTGTCCCTTATCAAATAGGGAAGCTTTGCAGAGAGAGGAAGGGAAAAATACAGAAAACAGTTTTTGTTTTTGTCGTACTCATGGTTCTTAATATTCTTATTTTATCTTCTAAACACAAAGTTTTTGACTTGAGCATTAATTCTATTTTATGCCCAGAACTGGATTTTTGAAAATGGATACAAAATATTGTGTTAGGACTGCAGAGTTTTCGGTTAGGAAGCTATTGACCAATAAAAACTTGAAATGAGAAAACAGTTTTTTTCATTCCTTACCACTAAAATTCTCAAGCACTCAAAAAGGTATCCAAGAACAGAAAAACATAAATTGTTAGTAGTAGCGTGATTGCATTCTATTCTCTTCCCATTTGGTTTCTTTCTTTCTTTTAAATAACTGTAATATTTTTGGTTAATCTTGTTTGTCATGGGGGAAAAGCAGGGAAAGCATTTTGCCCGCTTAGCTTTCTGTTGATGAATACTACACTCATTTAGTTTTCAAGTGAGTAAGAGCTACTTAATTTAGTACTTGTCTAAAACTTGGGGGGTCTTGTCCTTGCTTTTAAGTATTTATTTGAAGACAACTTTGCAAAAGTAAACATATTTTGGGCTGGCGCGGATGAACAGGTGAAACACAGGATTTTTAGGGTAATGACACCATTCTGTATGATACTATAAAATGGCGGATACATGTAATTATACATTAATCAAAATCCATAGAATGTAGAACACTAAGAGTAAACCCTAATGTAAACTATGTGTGTTGGGGATAATGATGTGTCAATGTGTTTCATCACTTGTAACAAATGTACTGCACTGATACGGGATGTTGGTAGTCCGGGAGGCTGCTGGAGACGACAGGGAGGCATGGGGGAGGTACATAGGAACTTCGAATTTTCTGCTCGATTTTGCTGTGAAGCTAAAAAGTGCTTTAAAAGATAAAGTCTGTTTAATAGGGGGAGAAAAATCAAAGACATTTTTGAAACTTTTTGAGACAAGGAGTAATTCTGAGGGAAAAAGTTCAAAGTTAAAAATTGTATGTGCTTGCAAAGGAAAAATCCAGACGTTGTTTATAAACAATTTCCTTAGAGTTTGAAAATGTGGATTATGATAAATAATGCCCTTAACATATGGTGTAGTTTTCCTCCTTTATCCCCCACTTTACTTTTAAAAGTTATATTTTCAACCAAGAATCTTAACTTTCTCTAATCCTCCTCCTCTCCGCCTCTACCACCCCAAAAAGAATTCCATAAATTAAAGGTTTTAGAGAGAATCCCATGATATAACAAATCCCGGTTTCACTACATTGCCTTCACTGATGATTCTTAGAATCCTCAACTGGTAAATTGGAAGCTATTAAAAAACCGCAAAGATGTCCTATTTGACTCCAATTTGTGAATCCCTTAATAGACTTGATATTCTAACAAAAAGTTTCCCAGTGCAAAAGTTTGGAAATCTCAGGAATGTATTTCACAATCTTAGCCATACTCTCAAAAAGAAATTTATGTTCCTTTTAGCAGTTGTTTTCTAACACATCCAAAGAAGGAAATATTACAGGACTATCTGATTTACCAGCAGGGTCCTCACCCTATTTTGGTACCTAGTTTTCAAGTCTCCTTTCTTTTTGACTCAGTTATTCAAGAAAATTTATAGTTTGAATGTACCTTGAGAAAAGGAAGATTAAAAGTTGGAACAAAGATACAACCATTTAAATACAACTAATATGACTTCTGTTTTAAGATGTATGACATTTTTTCCTTCTAAAACTTTTACATTGTTGATTTCATGAGGAATTTGTTCCAGACAGATGAAAAGCATTATTGTTCCACATTAACATTTCATGTAAAAAGAATCAAAGAGGACTGTCTTTATTAAACAGTGATTGAGATAGATGATACTATTACAAAATTCTTGGTTTGTAAAAGGAAAGCTCGTCCACATCAGTTGTACGAATTGGGATTAATTACCAGTTAAAACCCACCATCACAAAGACAAGGGGTTTTTATAATTAGATTTTGCTATATTTTGTTTTGTTTGAAGTAAGCAAGCTGTTGCTAGGATGTGGAAGCTAGTTTGGTTATACAAAGTTTTTGTTTTAATAATACTTTAGAACAGAATTTGATTCTATGTCCTTGCCCTGTCTTCTGAGTTACACATCTAGACCTCTTATTTTTTAAGTCTCATCTTGGCATTGTGTCAGTATGGTCCATGTCTGCTTGGGAAAAACAGTGGACTTTGAGAAGCAGAAACAGTCTCATTTTGCGGTGAATGGTAAATCATGGCCAACAGCCAGCTGTTTTCCTCTTTCCTTTCTGTGTTACTCTCCCATGAGAATTGTTTTTTTCAATTAAGAACATACCAACAGAGAAAGAGAACTACAATAATTTCCCTTTTACTGCCTGGAATTGCTGTAGGGCTTTCATTTTACCGTGTTCATTTTTTGTCTCTCTAACCCCTTTATTTTGATTAATCCTAATATTTTGCATACTTTTCTTATGACTCTTATTTCTTTAATTTTACTTTTTAAAAATGTGATGCATTTTAAAGATTACATGTTACTAAAAATCCCCTTTCTCTGTATCCAAACTTGTTTTCAAAACCTTTGTCATTAGCCAAAAAAGCATAGTGAAGCCAAATGAATACTATTGGAAAAAGGACTGAACTACAAAGATTATTTCCATTAGAAATTAGAGTGAGTTATTTGCCTTAGGTAGCCCCTGGTTGAAGTGGAAAAGGCAATATATGGTGACCTGGATGCTCAAATCTACAATTGGATTCAAGGCTTGAAGCCATTCTTGCTGCAAGAATCATTGGCAAGGCTAAGGGTAAAGGTAGGGCAAGTCACATCCAAGGCTTTGCTTTAGAGGTGTTCTGCCTGTCAGAACAAGTGCAGAAGAAAATGAGTGGTCCTCGGCCGGGCTTTTATAAAACTATTCTAACCCATGGTGTGATTCATTACACTGGTAGAATATGAAAAGTCTCTTTCTCTTAATTGTCCTGAATATTGGTTGGAGAAAAAATCTATAGTAGGTTTTCTATTGATTCTGTTCCTTTATGCTGTCCTATGAAGTAGAAATAGGAATTTATATCTCTACTGGCTATTACCTATGTCCCATCAACTCACCCCATGACTTTGCTTGTGCATGCCCATACTCCATCTACAGTTCTAAATTTTTTCCATCCTTCAAGGACCAACCCCTCACACTGCACACTCCTCTAGGAAATCTTTCTCCATGCTGCCACCTAGATGAAAATATTTTCTCCTTTTCTCCTGAATTCCCAAAACATGTTATTGGTAACATTAGGACACTAATCACTCTCCACCTCTGGATTATACTTATCTGTTGTATGTTTCACCTTCTTACCTTGCTTACAAACTTCTTGAGAGATGAATCCATATCCTGTTACACTTACATGGTTATTTTGTTTGCTGTTCAAAGCAACCTTAGGAAGTAGGCCTTAGCCCCATTTTCAGGATGAAGAAACTAAAGTTTAGATAGCGTATTCTGAAACCTTACTATGGAGAACTTTACTATGAACTTGAACCATAATCTGAAGGATCCATGCTCCTTCCATCATGCCAACTAGGGCGAGTCTTAGATTCTTCATCTTGCTCTCTAAATATATGTGGAATGATAACTGTTATAAAAAGAGAAAGAAAATAAGGTACATTTCAACACTTTCACTCATTTCTTAAAGGAATTATATTTGAGGAAGTGGTTTATATTCCAATAAAATCACCATCCTACTAGTTTTTTATGTTGTTTCTACTTTGTCCATGTTGTATGTATTCCCTTTAGTGTAAGTTGCCATTGACATTCTTTGGGCAGAGGCAAAGTATATGAAAAGTAAAAGTATTGTGAAAAGGAATTTCTGGGAAACTTCTACAGTCAAAGAAATAGCATAAACTCCAATAATATTCTGTACCTTATCTTCTAAGATTCTTCCAACTTCCTGACTTTTGGTGTGAGCCAATGGTAATGCTGTCTCCTAACTATGTAAAATGGCCCTGGGTAACAGTGACCCTGTATTTGGCTCTTTGTTTTTCAAGTTTAACCAATGGCATCTGGAACTATAAAGGGATGCTCATGGTCTTTTCTCCCGTTGAGCTCTGCAGTTGAGAGAAAGCCTTACACATAGCATGAGTAGGCTAAACCTCTTTTCCCTAGTGGCAAGGTGTTCAGGGTGCCTCTGGAGTGGCAGACCAGACAGCTAAGAATAGAGCAGCTAAAAAAGAAACAAAAAACAAACAAACAACCTCTTAATATTGGGAGAACTATTTTTTTGTTTTAATTTCCCATTCTTCATGCAAAAACATTTCTTATGAAGCTGAGAAGCTGTGGGAAACACCAAAATGATCAGATATTTCATGAGGCTCTCATGGAGCTCCAGCGTGACATCCAGCATTGTGAACATGGGATCAACATCATAGTCCATCAGTGTGCAACACGAGTTACCAAGAGGGGCTTTCTTAGTGGAAAGAGAGTGATAAATTGGTAACATGGAAGCTACTTCCTGTGTTCTTTTTCTGAGAACTAGAAGAAGGAATACAAGTTGGCCCCAAGCTAATGTGTATATACCTTTTTTACATACCAATCACCAAAGTGTGTTTAGAAATTAGGAAAGGTCAGTAAGTCTCCAGTATATATAAACATCTATAGTGTATGGAAAGGTCTTCCATAGTGATCAGTCTTCTCCCTTCCATTTATCAGTATATAATATATTTAAAATTGCCCTAAGCTGAGAGTTGGTAGATCCGAGTCCACTATTTTTTGTGATATTAACCACTTTGGCTATCAATTTCTATTTATATAAAAATCAGTAGGGGAACCAGATGATTTCTGAGGTTTCTCCAAGTCCTGCAACTCTTTGATCATGGGAAATAATATTAGTAGTCTACCATGTGTAATGCTCCACAGTGCTTTAAAACCACACAAACGAAGAACATATAAATATATGTATAAATATATACATAAAGGAGATGGCATAGTTTAAATGTTAGTGAATTCCATGAAGAACATATAGATTGGGCCAAATAATTTTTTTCCACAAATCTTAGCTATTTTCAACTTGTTTGTACTTAATTTTCATAACATTTGTGGAGGTATTTGAAGATATTAGGTTAAGTTTAATTAATTTAAATCTGTAGTATAAGGCTCTGAAGGCTGTAATAGTGTGGGTCCCGTAAGTCTAGGAGTGGTGTATTACTTACCTTGGTATTTAATTACGGGAAAATGAAAAATAACGGAGCATTTATTTTCTTTAAAATTATCTCTCTCAAAATAAGGCTGTTAAAATAATTTAAAAAGATTTAAAAAAAACTATATGAGTGCTTTATTACCTACCATGCACTGTTCTAGACTCTGGGGTTATAGTAGTGAACAAGAATGACCCTGAACTTAAGCTTATATCATAGAATTATGCTATTGCAAGTGATGATAGAGCAATGTAAATATTGGAAGTAAGCACAACTGGGATTATCCCCATCAGTGAACTCTTGATAGGTTAGCAGTACACTACATTTCTAACACAGACAGTGAGCGATTTTGGTGGTGATCCCTGGGCTTGATTCTTGGTTTTGCAAAGTTTGTAATTAGGGGTTCTTATTTCATTTGTCTTAAGCAATGGCAAATGTAAAAGATGGGAAAATGAGAAAGCAGCTTTTATGTGTTAGAATGTGAAAAAGATTATGAATGCATAAAGCTATACAAATAGACTTACACCTATAATATACACAAACTGTAAGTCTTCTCCCTGACTACAAATGCCTTACAAAAGAGTCATTCTTGGATTTCCTGTTTGCAGTCATAGCTAATTTTTGTTTGGTAACTACTGCCATGGTAACCAAAATTATGATTTTAAAATAATTGTTTATTAAATCATTAATATACAGGAAATTATTTTACTTTTTACAAGGTGGTGGTATCAAGGGAAATTATATTATTAATTATGAAATCAACTTTTTCTAGGAGAGGAAGATAAGGAAACAAAAGAATAATCAAAAACATTTCAAAACCGCAGATTTTCAGGATTTTAAAGAAAAATAATTTGGTAATTGATAACTTCACCACTGCTCTTTGAGTAAATATCCATGTTTAAAATTTGCCTCAAGCACCATTAGAGGATTAAATTTAGAGGTTATGCTTTTCAACTACCCAGCTGCAATCTTTGACTCTCCTTCAAAAGAGCTGCCGTTTAGTGTGGTTTTGTCAATTTTCTGTTCTAAGTGCCCTGTCTACCTAACATTCTAGTTAGATAATGGGGAATTAGAGCAATAAGGATATGCATGACTATAGTTTTCTAAGTATCACTGCATTTATTTTGGTCAAATTCAAAAAAGTAAAAGAGCATAGTTTAGAATTGCCAATTTCTCTGTTCCTTAGTCTGTTAGAATGGTGGGGAGTTGGCTCAGATTTGAGCATGGCTTAAAGTGGTAGAGCTTTATTAGAAGCCAGCCAGTGGGGATTGCTGAGATCTCATCTGCTGAATGACAGCAAAGTTACTACTCTGTAAATATACTTAATCTGAAATGCTGAATTATCCTCAAACCATGAGTGATTCAGCTTGTGTTTATCATTGTGACATTCTGGCCACTGTGAAAAGCTGTAAACAGTTTCAGGGTGTTCATTGCATAGCTTATCTGAGCAGGGAGCCCAGCAGAAAAGATGGGCTTTCAGCCCAGCAGAAATGCCTTGATAAGGAGTCCGTTAATGCATCTCTAGCCACAGTGAACTTTTCCCTTGCTTTGTTTGATGATAAAGTGATACCATGTTTCATTGAAAAATGACCATGTAGATGTTAGGTGGATTTTTGTTTTTATATGAGCATAACGTGACAGTCTTAACAGAATGAGTCACAAAGTAAGGATCAAGGATCTGATTTTTCCTTTATGAGATACTGGCCTACAATAAAAATAACTGGGGGTTAAAAAAAGTTACCCTTTGTTTTTCATAGAGAATATTAAGAGTGCAGTTTAGATTTAAAACTACCGACTCTAAACTCCATATCTATCAGTATCACCTCTTGAGCAAAATACCGATGTCAGCTTTGATAGATTTTTAAAAAAAAATGGAAGGAAGGAAGATGAGTGACCAAGGCAGATGTGTAAGTTAACTACAGTGCTGGATAGAATGACATAAGTGCTATAATACGATGTTTTTCTTATCTGGGATAAGGAACCTTTTTATAAACAAAAATTTATCATTGGCTGATATTTTTAAAAACAATAAAAATTTATTACTGAAACAAAAGACAAATACAGGACCAATTAAAAAATTATTAAATGCAAGAGACACAGAATTACTCTAAGTATATAGTAGCTCCTAATTGCCTACTGTCAGTTTCTCTGCCTGTGTCATCACAGACTAGTGACTTACAGTTTGCGAACTGCCACTTTGAATAGCACAGCAATAATAGAAATACAAACAACTGTTATGAAGTCTCACGCAGAAGTCACTAACTTTAATTGTGTGGGTTGGGATTATTTTATCAAGGAAACACCTCCTATAGAATAAAGAAGCTTTCATTAGGCAAAGAAAGCATTCCATAAAGAGGAAATAGCATGAACCAAAGGTACCTAGCTGTGAAAAGTCAGTAAAACCACCATTAACATTTATTCTAAATAAAGCTAAATAAAGCTTTATTCTAAAATAAAGCTAAAGTAGATGAGCTGCAGTAATTTGTAATTTTTCCACAGTACAGGTTTGAATTAAAGAAGTATGTCACTGAGCTAGTATAAGACCCTAGCCCACAGCTGAAGAGTTTCTGATCTCCCTTGACTTTGATGATTATTTAATACATTGTGTCATCTATTGAGAAAGAGGAGGAAATTTCACAGCAGAGTCTAGCTCATGTAGGCTGGTCTGGACTCTGAGCTGTGGACTGGGACCACATTGGTGCCAGGTTTTCATCCTCCTTAGATCAGTGAAGCAAACAGTAAAGGTCATGCCCAACTGCAGGAGCACCTTTTAATTTCTCTTCTTATGCCAAAGCAGTCACATGTCCAGTCCTGAAGTCAAGGAGAGGAGAAGTCCAGTCTAGCAACTATGAGGCTACGGCAGGGATATGATGTTGAATACTATTACGTGGTAATGAAGGATTGGGACCATTACTTCAGTCTACCACGTGTGCTGTAGAGGGACAGTTGAATGTAGGGGCTTGAGGATACTTTTCTGAAGATCTTTCATGTATCAGGAGTATTCTGAGATGATATTCTGTACAGTATCACAGACTACACATGTTTCAAAGCAGAGTAGTTTTTGGTCATTCCGAAAAACTGTAGAGGAGAGTTAACTTTGCAATATCCCTTACTTGATTTTTAGGGTGTCCATTTTTTAATCTAGTCACTCTTCTGTTAGCTTTGAAACATAGACCTCTCCAAATTCATTCCAGCAGGGTCACATGACTTCTGTGTTGCATGAAGAAATGTAAAACTCATTTCTTTGGGAAATGGCAAGTTGCCTAAGGTTTTGAAGGGGAATTACAAAATATTACCTTTTATATACTGCAACAAATGGAAAATATATCCTGTGAACATTCCAATAATTGTGTTAGACTCAACCTGTGGTAATGGAATAGAAGGTTATCCCAACAGAATTGGCAGAATTTAAAGGTAAAAAGAGGCAAGACAGATTTCAGTGGCCTAACTCCACAGCTCTTTTCAGATGTCCCAGGTAAACCAGTAGTGATGTTATCATTGTTACTTTCTCATGGACTAGATGAAATTAAGCCAGAGGGTAGGATCATCTTGTGGACTACTGTTGCCCACTTTTCTCTGACAGTTAGGGAATTTAAAGGAAGCGGCACAGACTTTGACTTTTCCAGACATAGATTTGGATCCCACCTTTGATATTTACTCAGTGATTTGGCAACAGTTGCTCCTTGGTTTCAGAGATCTAATCTGCAAAACATGGATAGTACTTCTTTATTGGATTATTGTGAAATTAAGTAAAGTAGTACATGTAAATGTTTAGAACAGTGCCTGACATATAGCAAGTACCTGATCAGTGTTGATTATTAATGTTCTCTGCTCAGTTTTGTTTAGTTAGTTAGACCTTAGTACCAATAAGTAAACGTTTTGAGAACCAGAATTGCATTAAAGTTGGGTATCAGTTTTAGAACCCTGGGTTCAGTTCTTGGCCCTGGCTTTTATTAGCTGTGTGAATTTGGGAAAGCTACTTGGCCCTGTAAACCTTAGTATCCTCATCTGAAAATGGGTTTCAACTATCTACCTCACAGGGTTGTAAGGATAATCGAGATTAGTATCTTAAAGCACAAAGTATGGTGCCTACACATAGACAATAAACAAATGTATCGTAATCCTCTTCAAGAAATCCAATATACAGGGAAGAAAATCCTGCATAGATCTTCGTGCTATTTAACAGACACCTGAATATATCATCAAGAATTTTATGATGCCATGCTCTCAGTAAATTATTGCCACTTGGTGCTTTGTTGGACACAAAGAAATATCCATTTAAAGTTCGATAACTGGGGGATATATTAATTACTGGATTTAATATATCCTTTTGCTAATTTAAAAATTTAATATGTTTAATGTATCCTTTTGCTAATTTAAAAATTATTCTGATTTATATTTTTATAATGAAATTAAAATTTATAAATATTTCCAGAACTTGAGTACCTACCATGTGCCAATCGCTATGCAAAGGATTCAAAGCTGTGTTTATTAGGTTCTCAGAGAAAGCACTTGATTGAACACTGCAACGTACTGTGGTCCCGTATAGAGAATTGGTATGTTTCCCTGATTGGAATCTTCCTCAGAGTTTCTGAGGTAAATTACAGAAATGGTTACAATTCTTTGCAGCACCTCCCATTAAAAAGTGGAGTCTGTTTTCCTTCCCTTTGAATCTGGACTGCTTTCTGACTTACTTGGATCAGTAGAATGTGGTAGAAGTGGTGTGTGAATCCTAAGCTCGGACCTCAAGAGTCCTTGCTTGCTTCTACTGCTCTGTTGCTGGGATTTAAGTCTTCACAGCCTCCCACAGTGAAAGCTGTGGAAGGAGTCTTACAGAAGACTGTCCCCACTCTGAATTACCCTCATATTCCTCTGTACATCTGAAAGAATCAAGAATCAATGTACCGAAACTTCTCTAATATCATTGGTGGCTTAAGATTGAGCCCACTTTCTGCTCTAGATGAATCTAATTTTGATTTTTGTGCTTCTTGTTCCATTAAAGCGAAGGAAAATTAAAAACACGCAACTGCAATTTTATCTTAGTTGTAAATAGGTGGTATATGCATATTTTGAAAATTGTCTGATTTCCTTGAATCACTAGAGAAATTTTAAATGATGTCTGTGCACCTTCTTTAGTGGTATAGTCTAAATATAGAGCAAAAAGTATGGTAATCCAAACCACTTCTCTGATATATCAGAAGTTAAAACATGGGTCAAAAATCAGTTAAGGCTCTTTGATTTATGCAGCACAAAATATCAATAAACATAATTCTTTTTTTTTCCCAGAATAAGGAATGGTGTGAAAAGGGTATGCAACAAATAAATAAGCAAGCATGAGGACCTGGCAGTAGGGTTCTTACATCTCCCCCTTCCTTTCCTGGTTTCCAAGACCCCTCTGCTTGCTATAAGACTTTGTTTTTGTTCTAAATGCCTGTGAATGCTAATTTGGGGCAAAAGAGAAAAATGAGGAGACTGTCTTTTTGCACTCCCTTTTCTGTTTTCTTTACTGTTTCTGTTGGGCATTACTCTCTAGGTTTCCTTGGATCCTCCTGCTCCTCTGGGCAGCCTCCTTCAGTGAAGCTCTTAGCCAATGCGGTGAGCCTTTTCTTTCATTCTCCAGTCTGTGAAAACACGTCTGTACTGCCGTCCTTTTCTGCATGTGCTCCAGTTAGATAGTTAAAGAATTAGTGGCAATAAATCACTTAATTGTACAACCTACTCATCCCGTCACCCATGTATGTTAATGGGTTACACCTGAAGAAATAATACCATAGCCCTTAGGCATCGCAAGAATGATCGCAGTATTCAAGTTTGGGGATAAAGAGCCTTAATTAAGACCTCTCAAAGCAGCTGTCTGTGGGATCCACCCTTTAGAAGCAGCTGTGGAGATAGTGACATAAGACCAAATTAGGAATGTGTGCCATGATCCAGATTCTTTTATGGAACTCCTACAGATGCCTTTTGGAATCAGGTTTTTAAGGTCCCTTTTATAGCAAATAAATAGGAGGTTTTGAGGGCTGTTTATGAGCACATTCCATTGCAGTGTCCTTCAGTGGAGCCAGAGCTCAGCCAATCCTAATTAAGAAGCAATTTCAGCTGCAGTCATCACTTATTACAATAATTGTGACAGTTTTATAGCCCTACATTGTCTTTCTCAAAGTAACGGATTCAGGAGGAGGCCTTTTCTGAGTAGAGTCCACAGAAGAGGTATTCTATTGGTAAGAATTTCAAATGACTTCCTTCATACAGTAGTATAAAAATAATTTGATAGCAGTCTGTTTGAAAAATGTTTATAAGGAACCAGCTTAAACTGAGCAGATGGAATATATTTTCATCAGTTGCTTACCTAAAATAAGTACAAACCTTTTTTATTTTTAAAAAGAGGGGCCTAAATTTTGCTCCTAATAATATTGTAAGGTTACATATTAGGTTTCAAGTAGATAAGTAGTACTGTGAGGGAAGGAACTGCTAACTGTAAATACTACCTAATTTGAATCAAGTAATTTTGGCTCCTGATATCACATGGAGGTACTGAAATTTATTTTATTTTACTTAATTCCATCTCCAGGTAGATATATAATAGAATTTAAAAGTTTATATCAATCTTTTCCAATTTTTATTCTGTGTTCTTTAAGGACAGCTGTGGCATATTATAAAAATTGTGAAAATTTTCTCCCAAATATATTTGGTATCTTAATAATCTGGTTTGCAGCTGTCTTCTGTAACACAAATGTGTGTGTATGTGTGTATACACAAGTGTGTGTAACCATATATTGAGAAAGAAAATGAGACTTAGAGGCTAAAAATCATATTCTACCCTGTCTTCTGAAAGATCATTTCCTGGTTCTTACTGAGTGAACAACTAAAAAATTGAGGGGAATAAGTATTTATGAGGAAGGAACAAAGTTCTGCTTTAGATGCCCATTGGGTGAAGAGAATTTAAATATTTGAAATGGGCAAAATAAAGAGAAGTGGTAGATAAGTACCCCATATACCCCTGTTCCCCTTTATAATATATCTGTCTCATCACAAATCACTTAGTCTTTGGATTAAAAATCAAAACAGAAAAGAGGATATAGTAGGCAGCATCTAAGATGGTTCCCAATTACTCCCACCTACTAGTAGTCACACTCTTACGTATTGCCCTCCCATTGAGTGCAGGCTAGCCTGATCATTGCCAAAAAATGAAATGTGGCAGAAGCGATGGCATCACTTCCGAGATTAGGGATTACAGCTTCTATCTTGTGATTCTCTTGCTCTCTCTGGGATCACTTGCCCAGGGGAGAACCAGCTACCATGTCCTGAGGTAACCATGTGGGTAGGCCCATGTGAGAAATCTTAGAAGTGGGTATCTCCCTAGTCGATCCTTGCAGCCCAACTGACCCCGATTGCAAACTTGTAAGAGACCCTAACCTGCCCATCTACTTAAGCCACTTCCAAATTCCTGACCCACAGAAACTATGACATGATAAATGGTATTTTCAAACCCTAAGTTTTGGGGTAGTTTACAACTAATACAGAGGTGTTCCATTATGAATCCAGAAATTTAGTGATTTGAAAAATATGAAAAGAATGATATTTTGCTTCATTATATTGCCCCGAGTATTGCATAATACATATATATAATATAGCAGATAATTTTTAGTACTAGTCATGTCTACATGTTTTGAGTAAACACCTTTCAACTTTGAAATATAATTTGTTTGTATTTCTTGCTCATTCTTTTAATTTTTTTTTTCTCTTGCTGTAACATTGAAAGAGACCTATTTTGCATCAGGACCTTGGAGATTTTTGTTGACTCACACCTCATTCTTCTGAGGATCCCCTTGTGTGTGAATTTATCACCTCGGGGACTTCCATGTTAGTGTAGCTGATGTGCAGACATTCAGCATCCTCATAATAAGTCCCAGGTTTTGCCTAGGATGGAGGAATTCCTGCCTAGCAAACGATGAGCAGTCTTTAAGATCAAAATTGATTATTCTAGAGAAGTTACAGATGAGGAACATTACCCTTTAAATTTCTATTTACCTTTTTAGTTTCAGTTTGGAGGGAAAAAAAACAGTGACTTTGTAGTGAGTGCATAGGGTTTGAGTCAGAAATGCCAAGATGCAAATCTCACTTCTGCCACTTGCTAGCTGGGTAGTCTTAGGCAAGTTAATTTCTCCAAGTCTCAATCTCCTTTTTATGAAATAGGGATGATAATACTTTTCCAGTAGGTTGTTGGGGATTGAATGTGATGGTTTATATGTATTTTAGCTGGCAGGTAGTAACATTTTAACAAATGGTGGTCGAAGTGTCTTTACTAACACTTCCACCATCACAACCCTCAGTGCTCATTTTTTAAAGTATAGTTAAAAACACTTCAACATATCCTGCCAAAACTAAAATTTATTATTGTTTCCTAGAATGTAGCAGGATCTATTTCTGCTCTTCTTCAAATATGTTACCGTATGTATTGAGGTATAGGTGTTTTGAGTAATCAGCTACAACTTGATTACGTCTCAAACTCAAGTAGAGAAATTGTCTTGATGACAATACGTTTGTCATTAACTTAATACTGTTACTGCCTTAAGAAATGTAGGGATAGATTGAGTAGGAATCATCTACTTTAATTTGTTAAAGTCCCAGAAAACTTGACCTGCTACCTCCAGAATATATTTTATTACAAAATATTTAGGCAGAAAGAACACTTGTTTCCTTTTCATTCCTAACATAATAGTCTATGTGATTATTTACTGCTGTCTGTGAACAAAAAAAGATTTCTGACCATTTGGCTTACAGTGGATTTCATCATAGAGATGCATACAGGGCTTCTGGCTTTATACATCTAAGCTGAAATGGTGAGGGGATGTGGAAATGAATCCTAGTATCTGCAGTAAATAGTTTTATTCCTGTTTCCCTATGGATGAGCCATGTTGACAGCTAAAGACCCTTAATTGATTATTCTATTCTTGAGCTATAATATTTGGTGTTCAGTTAAAAATTTCATTACATTCTGTTTTTTAAAACTGATTTAGGAAATAGTGCTTCTTTATCAGGGCTTTCCATTTTATGACCTATCTTTAGGCACTATTTATTGGTTAAGAGCAGTCACAGCTCTGTCCCAGTTTCTTCATGTGGATAAAAATGTGGGTAGTAATAGTATCTCAGACTCTCATAAGATTGTTACGAGGATAAAATGAGATAATCCATGTAAAATACTTAGAACCATGCATGGCAATGTAAGTGCTCAATAAAAATCAGCTGCTGCTTTTATTATCACCACTCCTTCCAGTGTCTTTTTGTGTGTGTATAAAAGGCAGTGGAAGTTCCTTGGGATAAAGATATGTTATGATAAATATCATTTGATAATTAAAGCAATTAAATAAATAAATCTTTCTTTGTTTTTTTTTTTGAGACGGAGTCTCGCTCTGTCACCCAGGCTGGAGTGCAGTGGCACAATCTCTGCTCACTGCAAGCTCCGCCTCCCGGGTTCACACCATTCTCCTGCCTCAGCCTCTCCGAGTAGCTGGGACTACAGGCACCCGCCACCACGCCCGGCTAATTTTTTTGTATTTTTAGTAGAGACGGGGTTTCACCGTGGTCTCGATCTCATGTCCTCATGATCCGCCCGCCTCGGCCTCCCAAAATGCTGGGATTACAAGCGTGAGCCACCGCGCCCGGCCAATAAATAAAACTTTCTAGCACTACTGTAAATCTCAGACACTGTGGCAGGTACTAGGAGTTCAAATATGAACAAGAAGCTCACAATCTAATGGGGGTAAATTGATGTGCACACAATCATAGTATAGTAAGGAAGGACTTAATAACACAATTTGTGCCAAGGGGATAGTTAAAGAAAGGTATCGCAGAGTTACTGACATTAGAATTGAGTCTATGGGTCCAGTAGAGAGAACGACTTTGGCAGATGGAGAAGAAGAGGAACAGAGATTCAAGCAAAGTGAAAAGCTCCGCTTAAAACAGAGAGCCGCTGGAGGGGAGTGATGTGAGGAAGGCAGGTGGTGCCAGGCTTTAAAGGATCTTCTGTGCATGCTAAGAAAAGTGAAATTCATTGAACTTATTAAAACCATCTAGCAAGGGGAGTGTTATGATTATCTTTAGGTTTATAAAAATAATTTTGAGGCCGGGCGCGGTGGCTCATGCTTGTAATCCCAGCACTTTGGGAGGCCGAGGCGGGCAGATCATGAGGTCAGGAGATCGAGACCACTATGAAACTCCGTCTCTACTAAAAATACAAAAAATTAGCCGGGCGTGGTGGCGGGCGCCTGTAGTCCCAGCTACTCGGAGAGGCTGAGGCAGGAGAATGGCGTGAGCCTGGGAGGCGGAGCTCACAATGAGCAGAGATTGCGCCACCACACTCCAGCTTGGGCGACAGAGCGAGACTCCGTCTCAAAAAATAATAAAAAAAAAATGTTGAGAATAGCAATACAACGTCATACAAAATGATCAGTTAGGAGAGTGTGGTCTCAGGATGATATGATGTGAGTTTGAACATGAACACTCGAGTGCAGATGAGGGAGCAGACTGTGTGGTTTTTAGAAAAGAGAAAAGAGACACTAGAATTTGGAGCATAATAAGCATGGCTAGACAAGGGACAAGGAGGCCTCTGGGCCCCAGGTTGGGTGACCAAGTGGGTGGTGACAACTTTGCCTTCAGTCTTCTCATGTATTTCAGACTTGAGTAAGTGAGAGATGGGAAGTTTTTGTTTTTATTAGCAAAGAAGGAAATGTAGCAGATTTATTAGGACTAATTGTAGCTCTTAATCACACTAGTTCTTTGTATTCTTACCTAAGAAAGTTGGCAAACTAATAAAGTGTGCAACTATTTTTATATTTGTTTGGTTTTCTGTGTAACCTACACTTTTTATTTTTTATATGTATGTATGTATGTATGTATGTATGTGTTTATTTATTTATTGGAGATGGAGTCTCACTCTGTCACCCAGGCTGGAGTGCATGGCGTGATCTCAGCTCACTGCAACGTCTGCCCCCTGAGTTCAAGCGATTCTCCTGCCTCAGCCTCCTGAGTAGCTGGGATTACAGGCACCTATCACCGCACCTGGCTAATTTTTGTATTTTTTTTTAGTAGAAACGGGGTTTCACCATCTTGGCCAGGCTGGTCTTGAACTCTTGACCTCATGATCCACCCGCCTCAGCCTCCCAAAGTGCTGGGATTACAGGCATGAGCCACTGTGTCTGGCCAACCTACACTTTTTTGGTAATGCAAATCTTGTTAGAGATTTGGAAACAGGCAATGAACTAAAAATTTCAAATTTTAAATCTTGTGTCAGATCTTAATAAAAATATATTGATTGGGTGGGGGACTTCACAGATCACACTGGATTTCTAAGAGAGCCATTTGCTAAGAGGAATTATTTAGATATGTAGTTCCTTTGTCCAGAATATTTATCTGGATGAATAAAATCTAAAATGCTTCTTTAGGAGTGTAATATGAATATATATGTGTGTATATATACATGCATATGTGTGTGTATATATGATAGGTGGATAAACATGCATGCACACACACACTGAGAAAGGGGGAGTGGGAGAGAGAGATGTATATTTCATATGATCTACCTTCATTCCAATATTATTAAAGAAGTCTTAGTAACGCTTGTTTAGTAACCACATAGGATTCTTCACTCCAGAGGGAAATTTGGTTATGAAAACAGCATGAGTCAGATGATCTCACCCTGAATACTGCATAATATCTTCCAGACCCAAATTGTCTCCAAATCAACTCAGACCATGTTTGAAATACCAGATGTTCCATACTCTTTTTTTCCTTTTTTTTTAAGTATCTGACATGCAATACCTTTTTCTGGGTCAGAAGGGTCACCTGAAATGTTGCCAACCTATTCGACTGCTTAAAATTATGTATTTGGATAAATTGATTCCATTCCCATTTCTTACTCTAAAATAAGCAGGGTGATAAAAGGGTGTTTGGAGGCACAGATCATGGGAATATAAATTCAGTTTATGGAGCCTGCAGTTAAAGATACTTAAGTCCTGTTTGTCTATGATTCGTGTTTCATAGTAAAATTATATAGTCACTTAGCATTTTTTTCTTAGGACCTTGATAGATAGTCCCAAAGCCTGACTGTAATTTCTCCCAATATAGTCAATCCAAAGGACCTGTTTTCTTGGACACTGAAGAAGAAAAATTATTCTGTCATATCCTTTTATTGATGCTGGCCAGAATGTGTTACTAAAATTATATGAAGTAGACAGCTTTGAGACTTGTGCGCTTATGAAAAACATGTGTTTTTAGGCACTAAGTGTTGAGTCTTCAGGGAATACCGTATCACATTTACTGTTGAAATTATGTTAAAATAATTATGTGCAACTTCATTCACAGCTGAAGTCTTTTGTTTCCTATGCATATTTTATAAAACTTCCACCAAACTGAGTTACAAGTGATTCTGACTTCTGAGAGTCATTAATATATTAGCTTTTTCAAATAATTATTTTCTATTTAGTGATTAAACTTTGAGCAGATGACCATGCTGAATAATAACCAAACTAAGACACAGTTAATCTGACACATGATTTGCAATAAAATTAAAAGGTATCTTGGAGCCAATCTAGTTTAATTTCTTCATTATCTAGATGAAGCCTAAAGAAGAAAGATCACTTTCAAAATCCCTGAACTCGCCAGTGACACTCTGTGATCAGAACGCAGTTTTCCTGACTCTCCTCCAGGGATCTTTCTACATTTTCAAAGTTCCCCGTTAGCTCTCTAGTATCTATAACTATATATTATCATTTCCTTAAAATTTGGTAATTCTCACAACATAGATATGACATACAGGTACACCTGTCTTGGTTATATTTGTCCAAGGGTCTAGATTTCACTTACTAAACAGCTAGTTCGCCTTAGCTGAGGAGCTAACCCTCTCTGGGCTCCCCTTTCTCCCCACCATACTCTCTCGCACCCTGGGCATCATTAAATAACACCTTCCCTATTTATATCCCTCACCAAGAGTTCTCCAGCCCAGACATCTGTAGACATCTTGTGAGCAGAAACTAACCTACAAGATTTGGATGTCCAACAATAGTAATAGCCTTGGCTCCTCAGGAAAGGAGAAGAACCCTAAGGAGAAGGTGTGGTCTATGCTGAGGGTAAAGAGAAGGGATGAGAAGAATTCTGGGTCCTGGACTTCAGGGAATCCTGAATACAAAGTGAATAATGGAGAGAAATTAGAGAAGCCCTTAGAGTAGCTGGGGTTCCAAATCCTTGAACTGAAACCAAGAGGAGTTGAGGAACCTCAGTTCTTGTGACACTCTGCCCAAAATAGGCCCTAAGAAACTGTGCTTGGGGCAGTTCTGGCTGTGAAACTCCTTTTACCACAGATTAGAGTCCATATGCTTTCCTTCATCTGATAGGCGTTTGACTTATGAAGGGGAGAATAGCAGATGATTAGATGCCTCAGTTGGAGTGGGAACAGAGCAGAAGAAATTTGCCTCGCACTGGTGGAGGTATGTGTCCTACCATGCAATTTTATAATATATATTGGATTTAACAACTGCATTCTAAATTATAATTCAGTCTGAAACTAGCCACATCCTAAACAAGGAAAATGCTAGAGTGTGAATCACGTATCTTCTTTCTTGGAGAGGCATTGTTTTTGTTTCCTAACAGAGGGTTGATAAAGAAGATAAAAATATGGAAAAAGTTCTCACCCAATAATGTGGCATAAGTCAGAGATCCTCAGTGCTGGTATCAATGAGATTTAAGTTTTGTAGCTATATACTTATAGCTATAAAATAAATTTCTTACTGAAATGTTCTCAGGAAAACAAGTTTATTGCCAGTCTGAAACTCTAATTTCTCTAGCTGCTAAAAGTGATTTTGAAAACTTGGTGTCATTTTTGTTTGTGTTTGGTGTGTGTGTTTGTTTTTAATTAGGACTGCTTCCATTGGGTTATAGTAGGAGAAAGTGTATCATGTTGCCGTGACCCATTCCACTCTCTTTCACTTACTTGCTCTCTGTCTGTGATGTTTAAAAGTTCTCTCACACTTAAGTCTGTGCACGTGGGGAAAATGAAAGTGTTTGGAAAGGTAGAGGGGCACTTTTTCCAGGCAGTCACAAATCTAACTGGAAAGAGTCCATAAAGAGATTAAGCTGGCCTTCCAGACAGGGCCCAAGGGCAAAAGAACCCTGGAACAACATTTCTGGGTTTTCCAGAGTGGCCTACAGAGCCAGTTTCTCAAGTTACTGCTTGTCCCAAGGCCTGGTCTCCTGGTCCCTGTGAGGGCTTCCTGAGCTTCTGCTTAGCAGAGCTTGAGAGGTGCTCTTGCTCCTCACCCTCCCCTGTTGCCCTGTGGCTTTCCTCTTTACCAGTCTCTCCTATCTCTGAGGATGTCATCCTTTGTTAAGCCGGTAGCCTAAGACATGGCATTGAATGCTTCAAGAGGTTTAGTTTCTTCCTTGGGAAAATGAAAAGAAAAGGAAAACAAAACAAAGTACTCCGCCTGCTACAAGGCCAGCCCTGTCACCCTGAAAGTGCTTTGCAATTTTTTGGCTCTTTCCTTGCCCTCTTCTGCCACAGGCCTTGTGTATGGTGTTTCCTCTGCCCTGAATGCACTCCTCTGAGCCAAATTAGATACTGCTCAGCCTTTCCATTGTAATTCATGCACCTCTCCTTCAAGGAAGCTTCCCCAGCCTTCCTTATTTAACTTGCCTTCCTTTTTAAAGCTCTCAGAAAGTCATCTACACTTAGAGATGGTGCAAGAGTGTTTCTGGATTTGTAGTTCTTTTCCTTGGGGCAGAAATTAGCTAGTGACTCTCTTTGGAAGACAAGAGCTCCCATTTGACACTCTAGTCATATGCCCCAAAAGAACAGTAGAGCAGGAGCCAGATGCTGAGTTTTAGGTCTGGTTTGCTATTGAGTAGCTGTGCAACCAGGAGCAAATTATCCCTCCTCTCTGGATTCTATTTTCCTGATCTCTTACACGAGGGAGATGCCTAGTCCTGTCCAGAATAAGAATATGTGGGACACTTTAAAAGAGCAGCAGTTCATGAAATACCATCAGCTGTAGTAATTCTAATAAATAAAATGATAGCTATTTTAAGAATATATTGATGAAAAGAGTCAAACTCTGTAAAAGTATTTGAAGATCTTATTCTGAGCCAAATATGAGTGATCAACGGCCTATGACACAGCCTTGAGGAGACTCTGAGAACATGTGCCCAAGGTGGTCAGGCTACAACTTGGTTTTATACATATTACAGAGATGCAAGATATCTGTCAATACATGAAAGATGTACATTGCTTCAGTCTGGAAAGACAGGACAGCTGGAGGTGAGGGGCGGTCCTTCCAGGTCATGGGCAGATTCACAGATTTTCTGATTGGTGATTGGTTGAAAGCCTTATTATCTAAAGACCTGAAATCAAAAGAAGAAATGTCTGGGTTATGATAAGGGGGCTTGTAAGGACCAAGGTTTTATCATGTAGATGAAGCCTCCTGGTAGCAGGTGTCAGAGAGAATAGATTGTAAATGTTTCTTATCAGAGTCTGTTCTGTCAGTCTTAGGTCTCTGTGTTTATGCTAATGCTGGTCAGCTGTGAAGCAGCACCCACCCACCCACCCACCCCCAACTCCCCATTTCCTATCATGGCCTGAACTAGTTTTTCAGGTTCACTTTGGAATGACCTTGGCCAAGCGGTGGGGTCCATTCAGATGCTTCATGGGTTTATAATTTTATTTTTGATTTACAAAGATAAAAAGTTGGTAGGAGAAAACAACTTGCCCCTTTGCAAAGTTGACTTTGTTAGTCAGTTGCGAGCTACTCCAAAGCCTTAGTGTAAAAACTGCTGACTGATAGAGGTTCTAGTTACATTCGCTGAACTTTCAAGTTGCATTCAGAAATAGTGAATGAGATGGTATTGTTCCAGGATATTTGCAGTCTTTTATAAGCCCACTGTTGTTCAGACCAGGCAATTCCAATTTGAAGGCATGCAAGAATTTAAGTGGCCACTTAATTTAGAGGCAGAAGCATATTTCTAGATATTATCTGTCCACAAATATCAGGATTTTATACACACATGTAAGTTTGTATGTGTATATGCAAGTTCTTTGTCATGAGGTAAAATTTATTCCATGTTGTGAATTACATAAAAGAGAGTTTAAAAGCCTCTGATTTAAGCTAAGCTATGTGATTAAGCCTTAATAATGTAATCAAAATTTTCATTTGGGATTAGAGTTTATTTAGCAGGAGATGCATGAACATAGTATGAATCATATCCATACTCCAGGCACATTCAGAACTAACTCTTCTGTAATGGAAAATTAGAAAGGGCCTGAAAAAGAATACACTTTTTTGGATTTGCTTTTCATTTTACTATGGATATTGTAATGGAGAAAACATGTAACTATGCTTCTTACACAAGACCAGAAAAGTCTCCCTCTGTCTTTTGTTTAACCTACATTATTTCCATACTGTGTGAACTGTGATCATCAGTGACAAGGAAACAATTGCTTTAAAAAAAAGCTTAGTGTTGACACTAAATATACAATTTAAAGACTTTCATTTCTTTTGAAAATTGGTAATATGGACATGGCAAAGATGATAAAGCTTAGCTAATGCTGGACAGGTGTTTATTCTTTAGAGCGTATACTTTATATGGTCTAACTTAAAAGTAATGTGGGTTTTCTTAAGCAGCTGGGTGGACCACCTGGGTTTGAATATGGCCTTAATTATGGAAAAAGGATGTGGTCATTTTCTTTAGAACAAAAGGAAAGGCTTCACTTAAACTTCAGGACATGTCAGACTCATCTTTCAAGGAACCAGTTACAATGTGGTTTTGATTGCATAGTGACAAACACAACTTGGTAAAGTTACAAAAGAGGGCCATTGAAAAATATCTATTACTTGTCCAGCTTGAACTGCTACTCTAGGCACTAACCAGTAACTAATTCCTCATGGTCACTGATGTGATATTTAAAACACGGAATAATCTGATTACTGATGGTTTGCCACTGTACTGATGTAAGGCTGGCTACTCTTTTTTTTCTAATATCAGTAGTTGGGTAAAAGAGCTTAATTACAATCTTGTGTCCTCCTGCCATCTGCACCCCACTCCTTCCACTTATTAGGCCATGTCTCAGCAAGTTCTCAAAGACTATTGTTTAATATGGTAAAGAAGAAACGATGGTTTGCTGTAGCAAGGGTGATAATACAGCTCTCCACTCCTTGCCTCCCTACAACTTCAGGCAGGAGCGCACAGGCCTTGGAGTCAGAAAGACGTGAACTCAAATCTCTACCATTTATTAACACTTTGATCTTAAGCAAGTTCCATAGTCTGAGTTTCAGCAAAAACATTTCAAAAATGCCAAATAATATTGCCTACTTTGTAAGCATTTTATATAGTTCTGTAAGATTTTAATGAGATATAAGTAAAGTACTTACCTCTATTCCTCATGTCTAAGTCTATTCCTGCTGCCATAACAAAATACCTTAGACTGGGTAATTTATAAATAATAGAAATTTATTTCTCAAGTTCTGGAGGCTGGGAAGTTCAAGATCAAGGCACTGGAAGACTCAGTGTCTAGTGTGGGCTTGCTTCCTGCTTCCAAATGGCACCTTGTTGCTGCATCTTCACATGGAGGAAGGTTCAGAAGAGATGGAAGAGAGAAACTCACTCCCTCAGGGGCTAATCCCATCAATGAGGGTGGAGCCCTCATTTCTAACTGCCTAAGCATTTCATAAAGGCCCAGCTTCTTAATATTGGTATATTGGGAATTAAGTTGCAACATGAATTTTGGAGGAGCACAGATGTTAAAGCCATAGCACTGGCATTCAATAAGTGTATATTGTAGCTATAATAATAATATTTATCATAATAAAAATATTTCAGTTGTAATTCCTAAAATCTTTAATTCCTTGTTTGGTGCAAAATATGTTATTCAGGATGAGACTTGCTTTTTAAGCTATAGTTTTCTGAGTGTTGTACCTATTGTGCTACGGGGCTGTACTACGGGGCAAGTAGTGGCCAAAGACATAAATAAATTCATGACTTTTTGTTATTTGCAATATTTGTAGTTTTCTATATGGTTATATTCTGATGCTTTTCTTTTCATGATAAAAAGCAATCAGAATATAAAATGTTATGTATGTACTTGGAACTGCCATGTACATACCTGGGTATCATCATTGACTAAACATAAGATTTGTTTGAAAGTTATATCAACACAAGTAGTAAGTGGAATTAAAAGTGCAATTTATTGAATTTTTAGATTTGTAAAGAATCTAATAATAGATTCATGATGTTTTCTTTTTAACAGATGGGCTTAGGTCACGAGCAAGGATTTGGAGCCCCATGTTTAAAATGCAAAGAAAAATGTGAAGGATTCGAACTACACTTCTGGAGGTATTGTTTTGAAAACTGCAACCACATTAGTAATTTATACTTTTTGCAATACTTCCTCAGACAGTGGAGATATCTTCGAGTTCCCTAGCATGGTTGCTAAGTTGCAGACCTGTTATTGTCTTTTCTGAGAAATGAATACAACATAAAGTGTTCTGTCTTACTGTCATTAAGTTTGACTTAGTGAATTGGACCATAATAACTATATTTAGAGTTGTTGGATTTGCTTGCTGTCTTTAAGATTTCCTTGGAGCCTGAAATACGGAATATATCTTTCTGGTGGTAAATAAGTTTGTGATAATCTTCCACGACTGTTTAATTTATTTATTTATTACTTTTTTTTTGAGACGAAGTCTCATTCTGTCACCTAGACTGGAGTGCAGTGGTGTGATCTCAGCTCACTGCAACCTCCGCTTCCTGGTTCAAGCGATTCTCTTGCCTTAGCCTCCTGAATAGCTGAGATTACAGGCTTGTGCCACGACACCTGGCTAATTTTTCTTTTTTGTATTCTTCGTAGAGACAGGGTTTCGCCATGTTGGCAGGGCTGTCTCAAACTCCTCACCTCAAGTGATCAGCCCACCTCAACCTCTCAAAGTGCCGGGATTACAGGTGTGAGCCACCACGCCTGGCCCTGTTTAATAATTTAATTATTCTCTTCTTAAAAATTGGTAACTTCACGTCTCATCTCTACATTTTCAGTAAACAAATATGAATACTGAATTGAGCATGTATGTGTTAGTTATCAGGAAATGAAGTTGAATTTAGGTCTCTTTAAAATTTTCAGCTGTAAAGTTACCAGTGAAAAACAATGAAACACTTGAATTTTTTTAAGAAAAAAATTAACTGTAGTGTCTTGGTTTGAATGAAGCGTATATATACACAAGACAAATGTTAGTGGGTCAAAAATGTGAATTTTATATAGATCTTATCTTTAGGTTGTTTTGAAAGTACTACTGCATATAATATAAATCTAAAATCAGTATTTGAAACCTGTGCTTATGAATGACTGTCAAGTCCATAATGGTAATTCACAAGTCTGCTCAAGGTTAGAATTAGCAGGAAAAAAAAATACAGATAACTATACAGTTTTAGGATGTCAGCTACCTTGTTAGGATGACTCTCATTTGAGAACCACTTCTGTACTACAGATTTCCACAGGAAACCTTTTAGAATAAATACTTTCATCAGCTCTTGGAGATGTGTACAGTGTAAATTAAAGGAGAATATAAACAACATTTTAGACATTAAGCTCTTTTAAAAACTAGTTTATTGAATCAGTTTTCAGAAACAAAGATAATTGTTTAAAACAGGAAAGTCAGTAGAAACCTGCTAGAACCGATACAATTCTTCAGTTTTAGGGAGCTGAAGTTTTCCAGAAATTTTTTTTTTTACAAGACTTAAACAGCTCTCCCTTGTGCTGTCTCTTCAAGGGACGTAGAAGTGAGGCAGTATGTCTCTCATGTTTTAAAAAGGTAAAGTGACTTAACACAAAATAGTTTTCATGGATTAGAACATCTCTGCTCTTAATGTTCACATTATTTTCTATTGCGCCTATCAGTTAACTTTACAGAAGGCTGCACTGCCCTCTCCTGGGCATAGTTTTTACCTTACAATCTTATAATACATAAAATCCAAAATCCAAAATGCTCCAAAACCAAAACTTCTTGAGTGTCAACATGATGCCACAAGTGGAAAATTTCACATACCTGACCGTGTGACAGGTTGCATTCAAAATGCATTCAAACCTTTGTGTCTTGTACAAAATTATTTAAAATATATATAAAATTACCATCAGGCTATGTACATAAGCTGTATATGAAACAGAAATTAATTTTATGTTTAAACTTGTGCCCTATCCCCAAGATATCTCATTGTTTATGCAAATATTCCAAAATTTTAAAAAAAATTTGAAATCTGATACACTTCTGTTTTATTTTACTTGTGAAGCATTATGGGTAAGAGATACTTAACCTGCATTCTTTTTAGTTCTGCTATGCAATTGCCAAAAACTGCTCATGAGATTTTAAAGCTCATGCCTAAGAGATACCATCTTTCTTTTCTCTGAAGCAAGTTATAGTCATTTTTGTTAGTCTATGTTAATCATTTTAATCGATATTTTCAGATGAAAATATATCCGACAAGAGCAGATCTCCATGGCATGAAAATAACCTTTTTTTTACATTTCAATTTATCACACAGACTCATTTAATCAACTGGGTGTAGTCTGAAAATCTAAGAGCCATAATAGTCTAGGGCTTTGCATATGGCCTGTCATTCAGCTGGGGTTGATAACAGTCCACCCCATTGGTATTTCTTAGCAGTTCTGACATCTTCTTGGCATGGGTCCAGTCACATTTCTCTCAGAATTCTTGATAATTCCCTGACTTTTTCACCATAGCTAAAAGAGCTGAAGCAGGTGCCTTTGACCTCCATATGTAGCCTCTTTCACTACAGTCTTTGAAGTAAAATATTCTAGATTAGTTGTCCTGAGTGTAACAAAGATTCCAGGTCTAGTCTAGGGCCACAGAACTTATGTGGGTGAGGTAGACATGGGATCCCATGAACCTGCCCACTTAGCCTCCTCCACCAGCTTCATGGTGATCCTTGACTTAGGACCCTGAGGGCTCCATCGGGCACATTTCAAAAATCAGAGTTAAATTATTCTCTACCTCTTTATTAGTCTGGCCTCTCACACAATCACAAGAATGGTCTTTTGAACATGGATACTATTACATACTTCAGATGACTTAAGAACCCTCAGTAGTTTCCCACTGGACTTCTTTTAGGCAAATTTCTTGGCCTTTGACGTTAAACCCTAACATCTGGCCTCTGCTTGCTTTTCCAGCCTCTTCCACTTCCCTTCCAAGCATCCTATGATCCAAGTGCTTGATACATACCATTCCCTGAAATTTTGTGCCTTATTGCATGGTGTTCTCTGCCTGGAAAACCCTACCTCCCACCACTAGGAAACAAAAAGTCTCAGCTCAAGAAATACCTCTGAGAAGTCTTCCCTGCCCATGTATGTCTTCAGGCTGCCGTAACAAAATATCACGGACCTGGTAGTTTAAACAGAAATGTACTTTCTTCCAGTTCTAGAGGCTGGAAAGTTCGAGATCAGGTGCCAACATGGTTGAGTTCTGGTGAGGTCTCTCTTCCTGGCTTACAGACGGCTGCCTTCTCACCATGTGCTCACATGGCCTTTCCTTGGGTGTGTGTGTGTGTGTGTGTGTGTGTGTGTCTGGAGAGAAAGAGATCTCTCTCCCTTTTCTTATAAGGTCACCTATTCCAATGGATTATGACCTTCACCTTGTGACATCTTTTAACTTTACTTCCTAAAAGCCCCTGCTCCAAATACAGTTACATTAGGGATTTGAGCTTCAGCATATGACTTTGAGGAAACACAGTTCAGCCCACAGCACCCCCTTCCCCTGCTTCCACATACCCCCAAGTTGTTAGGAATCATTTTCCTTTTTATCACCTTGTATACTTACAGAAAGCCAGGAGATAAATACCCAGACCTCATTCTTCATCACTCTTATTTTCTGCTGGCACCTCCCATTGTCCCATTGCCAATGACAAGGGAGCCCACAGGTGTAGTCCTTAAGGGTCAGCCTTCTGGGAAATAGCACAGAGTACTGAGGCTTGGAGAATGAATCTGGAGAGGTGAATGGAAGATGCCGGATTAAGGTGTATCACCATAGTTGCAGGAGACTAAAAATTGATTATTAGGAATTTAGAGTGGAACTTGTAATTTAACTAGTCGAACCTCATTTTACAGGTCAAAGAACTAAAACCAAAGGAAGTTAAAATGACTTGTTTGAGCCCATGAGTTATTAATAATATAATTTGTGAATGATTTCTATGTATCACACACCAGTAAGCACTTGCAATAATTTTCTACTGCTGCATAACAAATTACTACAAACTTTGCAAGTTAAAGCAACAACTATTAATTAACTCAACATCCATCATTATTATTATAATTTTTTTTTTGAGGCGGAGTCTCGCTCTGTCACCCAGGCTGGAGTGCAGTGGCGTGATCTTGGCTCACTGCAAGCTCCGCCTCCTGGGTTCACGCCATTGTCCTGCCTCAGCCTCCAGAGTAGCTGGGACTACAGGTGCCCGCCACCATGCCTGGCTAATTTTTTTCTATTTTTTTTTTAGTAGAGACAGGGTTTCACCGTGTTAGCCAGGATGGTCTTGATCTTCTGACCTCGTGATCCGCCCACCTCGGCCTCCCAAAGTGCTGGGATTACAGGCGTGAGCCACCGCGCCTGGCCTATTATTATGATTTTTGAGACGGGATTTCACCCTTGTTGCCCAGGCTGGAGTGCAATGGTGCGATCTCAGCTCACTGCAACCTCTGCCTGCTAGGTTCAAGTGATTCTCCTGCCTGCCTCCCAAGTATCTGGGATTACAGGCGCCCGCCACCACGCCCAGCTAATTTTTTGTATTTTTAGTAGAGACGGGATTTCACCATGTTGGCCAGGCTGGTCTCAAACCCCTGACCTCAGCTGATCCACCTGCCTCAGCCTCCCAAAGTGCTGGGATTACAGACATGAGCCACCGTGCCCAACCAACATCCATTATTTATTTTTCAGGTTAGAAGTCTGGGGTAGGGGAGCTGGCTTAGCTGTCTATGCTTAGCATCCCAAAAAGTTGAAATGAAGGTGTTGGCCAGGCTAAGTTCTCACCTTTAAGTGCGAGGGAAGAATCTGCTTTCAAGCTCATTCTTGTTGGTAGAATTCATTTTCTGTGGTTGGAGAACCAAGGTCCCTGTTTCCTTGTTGGCTGTCAGCTGGGGGCTGGCTACTCTCAGCTTCTAGAAGCCAGTCACATTCATTGAGGTACAATGCCTTCCATTTTCAAAGCCAGCAACACTGCTTAGAATCCTTCCTGCACCTCACATGCCTCCAACTTCCTCTTGTGCTGTGAGCCAGAGAAAATTCATTGCTTTTTAAGGGCTCACATGATTAGAGTAGGCACGCCTGGAAAATCTCCCATTTGCCATATAAAAGTAACATAATCATGAAAGTAACACCAGGGGACAGAAGTCATAGGGGCCATGTTAACATTCTGCTTACCACGTCACTTTATGTACCTGATTGTACCTAATCCTCCTAATATTTATTTTATTATGTATGAGAAATCAAAGACTTAGGAAAGTTAAATAACTTACCAAAGTTATGGCTTATAGATGGCAGAGCTGAATTTGAACTCAGAGTTTGCCAAAACCTTTCTCCATGGCAGAGTAGATATTAGAATGCACATTTTTTACTCTCAGGGCCAGTGAACTTTGAACTGCACCAGGCTGTCGCCTCTGAAGTGTGATTGTTGTGATACAGACATCCTTGCGGACAAAGGTGTACTTTTACTGTGAGCTCTCTCCTTTTTCAGTGTGCCCATGATTGCAATAGTAGAGGAAAATAAAAGGTTCAGGAAGCCTAATAACAACCCAATAAGAAACACTATCTGCTGGTCATGCTTTCAAGTAATATATAAAGAGTGTTTATTGAAATGTATGACACAGACCCAAGGTTTCCAGTTTATAGCCAGTTATTTCACATTGAAGGTATAGTTAATATAATTGCAACCATGTCATTTATCATATTAAGTAACAGAATTATTGTTTTGCCTTACCTTTGTTAAAGTCTCCTAATAAAACAGTTGCATTTTATTAAAAATGCATTACTTGATTATAACATACATCTGTTCAGAATTTCTGATTGATTTAGAGCTGAGTGAAAACTAAAAATTCCCTACCATAAATGGATTAATACTTGTGTTGAATTCTGTCACAGAGGCCCACACTTAAATCCATATATGTATATCCCTGTTACAAAAGGGCAGCTTCCAACCCTTTTAAATTATGGTTTGTAGCAATGCCATGGCCATGCTTTTAAATCACCGTGAATGCTGGCAGCATGTCAAAGCACTCTACTTTCTACTGCTTGCCTTGGAAAAATAGTAAGTTTTACAAATAGTGATACAAAAAAAATTTCTTTTGGGAGAGTAAAGGATAGTTTCTTGATTGCTTTCAGCTTGAAAATGTAAATATGTTTATTTGTCTGAAGCAATACTTTTGGTAGTTTTGTTCTTGCATTCGTTCCCCCAGGCTCGCTCTTTCTCTCTCTCTCTCTCTCTCCTTCCCTCCCCCTCGCTCCTCCCTTTCCTCCACCAGTTAGATTTAACTCTAGAACTCTTAAGTTGTAATGTAAAGTTTTGAGTGTACAATTTTGATTTGTCATACATATTAATGTTTGCATATATATGTGTTAATGGTACTAAACTCTTTTTGTACAAACAACTTTTTAATACAAATAACCCTCCTCCATTGCCACACCTTAGAGCTTCCCAATCTGCCAGTCCACCTTTGCATCTTTTTAAAAGAATCATGAAAAAGACTTTTAATTCTGAATCCCGTTCCCTTTTTTTTCCCCATAGAACTTTTCTTAACATCCTATGGAGAATCTGGAGAGAGAACTGCTCAATAGGACAGTTCAGAAAATTTAGAGATTTGAAAACTGTGTTAAATATGGCAACTGATTTATGTACTCTCTTAAAACTATCAACTCAGTATAGCACAAATAAACAAGCTGTTTAAATCTATATATATCATCAAAAGTTACTTATGGATCATCTGATGAAAGATAATCCACACACCGTGCAAACAGCCCCTTGCACCATGGGTATTGTGCTCACCCATACCTGTTTGTGTTTTTGTTTTAGGTTTGTATAAAACCACGTTTTTAAAGTTCTTCATTTTCTTTAGGGTAGAATCTGGGTTAGTTTAGGCTGAAATTTGAGATGTGATAAACATCCCACTTATTCTCAGGCCACTCTTGGATAATAAGATCACAGTGGCATCCTTTTCTTCTCCAATTCCACAACAAGGTTTTTCTCTTAATAAATGTATTGGATTGCTTCCAAATGACTTTGAAAGTTTTTATAGGTATTTCTAAAAATAAAATTTTTTAGTTTAAATGTGGGAGATTCAAATATAAAACACTGTAGATTAGAACTCTAAGAAAAACATTTTTAAAACCTAAAACTAGGTAAGTGGTAATAACACAGATTTCCACAATAGATAGCTCCTGGCACCTGGTGCTGATTTTATAGTATGTTTTCTTGCAGAGTGGTTTGTAGCTGGCTCTTCTTGTAGAAATGGAGCTCCAGTGTAAGGCTTCTGGAAGGGATGTGGTCATCCCAGCTGTTTTAGTGATGACAGCTCTAGTTGAAGAGCCATCCCACCCTTCTTGGGTCACATTCCTACCAAGGACTCTGTCACCACAATTCACCACATCGGAGGATGCAGATGAGGCTTTTAATATAGTCATGATTTTTAAAATTATAATGAATCAATCATAGGTTTTCTCTACTTAGGAAACTGAAAATTATATGGCATAGTATGACTTCTTAGGTATTTCTTTTTTCTCACCACTAGCGTTATTGGTGTGTTGTTTTAACCTGATTTTACTTACTTATAAATAAAGGTATGTTGGGTAGAAAAGCAGAGGCTTTTGGTAGAAAAGCAGAGGCATTGGTAGAAAAGCAGAGGCTTCCTGAGATTGTGAATTCTCCTAATTGTCAAGACAAATAATAATTTAAAAAAATACAGAGCTGGTTCTTCTATAATTAGTAAATTTAACTCTTCATATTTAACACTTTCACAGTAAATACAACTTTTGTAACCAAGCCACAGCTCACCATAGTTTATTCATGCTTCAGAAACCATCAGGCTTTATTTCACTTGTATCTTTTATTTTTTATCTTTCAGATTCTAAAATCTGACCCTTCTTATTTTGTGGTATTCATGTTGTACTGGTGTAGAACTTAGACTGTAAAAATTTTCAAAGTCCAGTATTTATTATACGGCCTCGATCCTTTAAGATACCACTTTGCTAATTATTGGGATGCATGCTGTAGCTCACAGCCATATAAGGATCTACTTAGCTATATTAAGAACTAAATTCCCACTCCACCTTCCCCCCCCCCCAGGAAGGTATAATTTTAAACTTGATCCAAAAACAGTGTGATAGTTTTATAAATAATTACATTGTTTTTGTTAACCAAAGAGTAAAAGTAAAGAACATGCTGTAGTAGGATAACTTGCTTTCCACTAGATGGGAGTACGGGATAACCAGATGTTAGAAAGATTCTTTTATAGCTGAACTAGCATATGCAAATTCTTCAAAAAATTCTTACCAAATAAAGATTTCTGACTAGTGTGCACAAGGAGAGCAATTTGCCTCTTCACCACCTATCTCTGTCTGTCTCTCTCTCTCTCTGTCTGTCTCTCGGAATATACAAGTCAAATCTAATATTTTCAGTTTGCATACTGAAAAGTATTTTAAGAAAATTCAGAATAGAACAAACTAAAATCTATAATTAATAATGTATTATTTGGCAATGAGATACATTGGGTTTTTAGTTATTTTTTCTGTTTCTGATGTAGATAAATTCCATGATTTATATTAAGTTTAGAAAACTTAGTAAATTCTTCTTAATGCTAATTAATACATGCATTTCTCTGTGGTCATAGCATCTGTGAATAGCAACAGTTTAGTTTTTTTCTTTCTGATGAATTCTTGTAACATTTCTTTTCACACTGCTCTGATTAGTACCTTCAGAACAATGTGATTAGAATTGGTTATAGCAAAGTTGCTTTCTTGCTTCACATCTTAAAACTAATGCAGTAAGTATGATCTATGCTGAGTGTCTGGGTTTGTTCCCCCCATGCCTCACCCTCCAGGAACTCTTTCTAGAATAGTTTCTATTTCCCTTTACTAGTTTCTGCTATTCTCTTTATTTTCCTTCCTTTTACTTCAGGCTTATTATGCCTTTTTTCCTAACTTCCTGAGCTGAACACTTAGTACTTTATTTTTTCCTTTTTTCTAATTTGAGTGTTTTAAACTATAAATTTTTTATTTAGTTATCTAGTTATCTCAACATGCATTCTTAACCTAATTGTATCTAATGTTAATCTATGTTTATATAGACTAAACAATGTAAGTATCTTTAGAATGTGTTTTACAACACTCAGATCGCCACTCTTAATTTTATGCTGTCGTTGCCTTGTATATTGGTTCCAGCTTAAATTTTCAACACCACTTCCTACTCCTCTGTTTTTCTCTGTCACCTTTTCCAGCTTTTTTTTCCTCTACTAGACTCTTTCTTGAGTCCTTACTTTTTCCCTCTACATTTTTGCCAAGAGGCACAGGTGATCTCTTTAACTCATATTCATTATATATTGTTCCCTGACCAAATTTATATTTCCTACCAGGCTACAGTTTTTAACATGAGAGTTATATATCCTACACTCTGTAATATCTTTACCTTGTCTCACAGGCATATCAAATTTATCAGTGGTTTCATTTCGGAGACTTCCATCAACCTTCCCCACTCCATACTGCAAAACTGTTCATCTTTTGAATGTACTATCTTAATAAATTATATTCCTTCTACTAATTTACTCATCCCAGAAACTTGGTTTTATTTTTCGAGAGACTGAGTGTATTAGTCTGCTCTCAGTGCTGCTAATAAAGACATACATAAGACTGGGTAATTTATAAAGGAAAGAGGTTTAATTGACTCACAGTTCAGCATGGCTAGGAAGTCCTCAGGAAACTTAAAATCATGGCAAAAGAGGAAGCAAACACATCCTTCTTCACATGGTGGCAGCAAGAAGTGCCTAGCAAAAGGGAGAAAAGCCCCTTACAAAACCATTAGATCTCATGAGAACTCACTCACCATCACCAGAACAGCATGAGGGTAACAGCCCCCATGATTAAGTTACCTCCCACCATGTCCCTCCCACAACACGTGGGGATTATGGGAAATACAATTGAAGATGAGATTTGGGTGGGGACACAGCCAACCCATATCATTCTGCCCCGGCCCCTCCCAAATCTCATGTCCTCACATTTCAAAACACAATCATGCCCTTCCAACAGTCCCCCAAAGTCTTAACTCATTCCAGCATTAACTCAAAAGTCCAAGTCCAAAGTCTCATCTGAGACAAGGCAAGTCCCTTCTGCCTGTGAGCCAGTAAAATTGAAAGCAAGTTAGTTACTTCCTAGATACAATGAGGGTACAGGCATTGGGTAAATACAGCCATTCCAAATGGGAGAAATTGGCCAAAAGAAAGGGGCTGTAGGCCCTATGGGAGATCAAAATCCAATAGGGCAGTCATTAAACCTTAAAATTCCAAAATGTCCTTTGACTTCATGTCTCACATCCAGAGTGTGCTAATGCAAAAAAGGTGGGCTCCCATGGCCTTGGGCAGCTCTGCCCCTGTGGCTTTGCAGGGTACAGTCTCACTCCCAGCTGCTTTCATTGTCTGGCACTGAGTGCCTGTGGCTGTCCTTGGATCTACCATTCTGAGATCTGGAGGATGGTGGCCCTCTTCTCACAGCTCCACTAGGCAGTGCCCTTGTGGGGACTCTGTGTGGGGGCTCCAACCCCACATTTCCCTTCCACACTACCCTAGCAGTGGTTCTCCATGAGGGCTCTGTCCCTGCAATAAACTTCTGCTTGGACATTCAGGCATTTGCATACATCCCCTGAAATCTAGGCAGAGGTTCCCAAACATCAATTGTTGTCTTCTGCGTACCTGCAGGACCAACACCATATGGAAGCTGCCAAGGCTTGGGGCTTGCACCCTCTGAAGCAATGGCCCAAGCTATACCTTGTCCCCTTTTAGCCACCTCTGGAGCTGAAGAAGCTGGGATGCAGGGTGGCATGTCCCAAGGCTGCACAGAGCAAGGGATCCCTGGGCCTGGTCCACGACAGCATTTTTCCCTCCTAGGCCTCCAGACCTGTGATGGGAGGGGCTGCTGTGAAGCTCTCTGACATGCCCTGGAGACATTTTCTCCACTGTCTTGGTGATTAACATCTGGGCACCTTGTTACTTATACAAATTTCTGCAGCGGGCTTGAATCCCTCCCCAGAAAGTAGCTTTTTCTTTTGTATTGCATTGTCAGGCTGCAAAGTTTTCAAACTTTTATCCTCTGTCACCTCTTGAATGCTTTGCTGCTTAAAAATTTCTTCCACCAGATAACCTAAATCACCTCTCTCAAGTTCAAAGTTTTGCCCCTGCCTACAGATTCTAGGGCAGCGGCAAAATGCCACCAGTGTCTTTGAATAGCCAGAGTGGCCTTTACACCAGTTCCCAACAAGTTCCTCATCTCTATCTGAGACCACCTCAGCCTGGACTTCATTGTCCATATCACTATCAGCATTTTGGTAGAACTCATTCAACATGTCTCTAGGAAGTTCCAAACTTTCCCACGTCTTCCTGTCTCCTGAGCCCTCCAAGTCTCTAGGAATTTCCAAACTTTCTCACATCAACCTGTCTTCTTAGCCCTCCAGACTGTTCTAACCTCTACCTATTACCCAGTTCCAAAATCGCTTCCACATTTTCAGGTATCCTTATGGCAGCACCGCACTCTTTAAAGTACCAATTTACTATATTTATTAGTCTATTCTCATGCTGCTAATAAAGACATACCTGAGACTGAGTAATTTATAAAGGAAAGAGATTTAATTGACTCACAGTTCAGCATGGCTGAGGAGGCCTCAGGAAGCTTACAAACATGGTGGAACGGGAAGCAAACATGTTCTTTACATTGTGGAAGCAAACATGTTCTTTACATTGTGGCAGCAAGGAGAATTGCCGAGCAAAAGGGGAAAAAGTCCCTTATAAAACCATCAGCTCTCAAGAGAACTCACTCACTATCATGAGAATAGCATGAGGGTAACAGCCCTCATGATTCAATTACCTCCTACCACATCTCTCCCACGACACATGGGGATTATGGGAACTACGATTCAAGATGAGATTTGGGTGGAGTCACAGCCAAACCATATCACTGAGCCTTGCCTTTACCGTCACTATGTCCAAATAAACCACAAAGTTTAGTCAGCTTTTTGTTCAAGGAGACCTCAAATTTCCTCCTTTCTTTTCTTCTCCACTGTTGAATACTCTAATCCAAGCCATAACATATTTTACGTGGACCACAACAATAACCCTCCAAGATGTAAATTCCATTTGTGAAGTAGTGGCAGTATCCTGTTATGTAGAACCATGCCATTGCAAACTGGATGCATAATTAACATGTTAACTTGTCTCCCTATTGCCAGTTATGTTTCACCCCAGTCCATTTACCACATGGCAGATATTGTGATATTTAAAACTACAGATCTGATCATTTTATTCCATTACCAAAAAGCCTTTGCTGCCTCCTGATTGCTCTTATGATGAAGCCCAAATTCCTTAATGTGTTCTATGAGCCTCTGGATGACTTCATGCCTACCTCTCCAGTCTTGTCACCCTCCCATTGACTCATCTTCCTACAGTCGTACCAACCTCCCCTGGTTATGACACCTAAGGGGACAATTTCTTTCCTAATTCAGGACCACTGCAGGTATTCCTCTTTATACCCAATACTAGAGACTTTTCTTTTCCTTCCTTTTCTCCTCCCCAGATACACACCCACATACACAATTTACACCTATGTTTCATACATCGTCCAGATCTCAATCTAAATGTCATCTTCTTATGGAGTCCCTTCTTCATGAGCTTGAAGTCAAAATTACACCCTCTCAAGGGACCCTATACTTTACTTTCCTATCACAAATGAAATTTTCTGTGTGTGTGTGTGTGTGTGTGTGTGTGTGTGATTATTTAATGTCTGTCTCCCACCAGAGAGTAAGTTCTAGAAATCAGAGACTAGGCCCACCATTTTTTTTTTTTTTTTTTAGCACTATGTCCTAGTGTTAAGTACATTGCTTGGCACATGGGCACTCGTGTATGTTGCATGAATGAATGAATGTCTGTGTGCCAGACCAGAGTGAAGAAGAGAACATTGTCCTTGAACTGTAAGAAATACCATGATGGCAGAGAGCACATGGTAGGTGGCAATAAGTGTTTGAAGAAATAAAATAAGGGAAGGAAAGAGAAAGGAAAAACAAAGAGAAGGAAATGGAGGGCAAAAGAAATTGAGAAAAAAATGAGAAAGGCTGTAAACCTAAATCTAGGATTATAGTCTTTGACGGGAAAAGTTTCCCTATCTCTCACTAAAAAAACAAACAAACAAGAAACCTTGGATAATGGCTATAAAATGTTAACATGCAATAAAATACAAAGCCTCTTGCTTAAATAAAATAAGGAAACACATACAATTTTTGTGGTTTTATTTAATTCATTTCTTTTTATTATTTATTCACTATTTGGTGACAGCATAAGGAATATCGGATGGGGTTACACTTAGACATGTCCCTTTAAGTGTGCACTTTTTAATCACAGTCTTTTTTTTTTTTTTTTTTTTTAATGGTACAATTGAAGATGTCTATTTATTGGGGCCATCACCACTTCTTTCAGTGAATTCATTGAAAAAATCTTGGTTGGTTTTGATAAAAATCAAATGAATAATTGCTTCTCATTATCATATCAGAAATGCAGATGCACGTTTGGTTGTCAAAACACACTGAATTTGTTAAAATACTTAGAAAATTCCGTTGAAACGTTATGGTACCATCTAAATCACAAAACTTAATTCAGTAATTTCCAAAAATACATTATTCGTGACTGATAATTCTGCTGCTTTCCTCTTTTTTTCAACTTCCATTTTAGGTTCAGAATGTACATGTGCAGTGCAGGTGTTTTACATGGGTAAATTGCATGTTACTGAGGCTTGGGGTACAAATGATCCCATCACCCAGGTAGTGACCATAGTACCTGAGTTAGCTTTTCAAACGGTTCTCCCTCTCACCCTCCCCACTCTAATAGTCCCCAGTGTCTATTAGTCCCATCTTTGTGTCCATGTGTACTCAATATTTAGCTCCCACTTATAAGTGAGAATATGTGGTATTTGGTTTTCTGTTCCTGTATTAATTCACTTAAGATAATGGCTTTGAGCTGCATTCATTTTGCTTCAAAGGACATGATTTCATTTTTTTATGGCTGCATAGTATTCTATGGTGAATATGTTTCACATTTTCTTTATCCAGTCTACCATTGATGGGCATCTAGGTTGATTCTACCATGTCTTTTCTATTGTGAGTACTACTGTGATAAACATACGAGTGCATTGTCCTTTTGGTGGAACAATGCATTTTCCTTTGGGATTGCTGGGTTGAATGGTAGTTCTAAGTTCTTTGAGAAATCTCCAAACTGCTTTCCACAGTGGCTGAACTAATTTACATTCTCACCAACAGTGTATAAGCATTCCCTTTTCTCCGCAACATCCGTTACTTTTTGACTTTTTAGTAATAGCTATTCCTACTGATGGGAGATGGCATCTCATCATGGTTTTGATTTGCATTCCTTAATGATTAGTGATATTGAGCATGTTTTCATATATTTGTTGGCCATATGTATATCTTCTTTTGAGAAGTATCTGTTCATGTCCTTTGCCCATTTTTTAATGGGGTTGTCTTTTGCTTGTTGAATTGTTCCTTATAGATTCTGAATATTAGACCTTCGTCAGATGTAGGATTTGCAAATATTTTCTTCTATTCTGTAGGTTGTCTGTTTGTCCTGTTGCCAGTTTCTTTTGCTTTGTAGAAGCTCTTCAGTTTAATTGGGTCCCTCTTGTCAATTTTTACAACCTAGCTTTTAAAAGCCTTATCAAGCAAAGTCGTGTTTTGTTTCCTTCTTGCTTAAATTTATGGATACTTATTCTCCCTCCTAAAAAAGGACTTGCCTTTGCATACCATGATATAGAATATGCCTAAAAGTATTTTATGAACTATAAATGTATCAACATAAATATCAATTAGGTACAATTAATCACTTTCTACTTATTTTCAAAATTATAGAAAAATATGTCGTAACTGCAAGTGTGGCCAAGAAGAGCATGATGTCCTCTTGAGCAATGAAGAGGATCGAAAAGTGGGAAAACTTTTTGAAGACACCAAGTATACCACCCTGATTGCAAAACTAAAGTCAGATGGAATTCCCATGTATAAACGCAATGTTATGATATTGACCAATCCAGTTGCTGCCAAGAAAAATGTCTCCATCAATACAGTTACCTATGAGTGGGCTCCTCCTGTCCAGAATCAGGCATTGGTAAATATGGGGACAGAGAGTTTCTTTATTGAAGTTCCTGGAGTATTTATTTGGGGCAGTTTCTTTGGTGACCTAATCAACTTTCACACATCCCAAATCTGTTACTCTTCCGGGGTTCTCATTACTTTGACTTCTGATTCCTGTTCTGGTCTTTTGAATGTAAGACTAGATACTTCATAAAATTTTTCCAACTCCCTAGATATGTTTAGCTTTTTGAGGGAATGGTCTAACATTCTTAACAATTAGATGGAAATCAGATGTTTTATATCAATCTAGTAACTCTTCTAGCTTTGTCTTGAGAGGATTTATCTTAAGATGGTAAAGAAGAGAATTTTTGTCATAGTTTAGAACTGAAAAAAATATTCAACATTATCTTTGTGTTTTTTTTCATTTTATTTCCTTTATTAATACTATATAAGACCAAAAAGATTGCAGTTTTATATCAAGCTCCTTCCGCTATTATAACAACCAAATGAAACATTTGGAAATCTTTTAAGGTTAGTTAAATCATTAAAGTGAATTTTGCGATACTTTTTATGTGATAAAAATGTTCCTGGTCCTATAGACCATTCCAAACATGTCTGCCTAAAAGTTTGTGTTTTCTTTCAATTGTACATTTATTTAGCCTAAGTAAACAGTAGTAACCCAGATCTTACAAACTGAAAAAATGTATAATTTCATGGAGAAAAAGTGTTACTTTTTACCCAACTAAATCTATTTAGTGTACTGTTTTTAACTTCTTAATATACTGTGAGGGTGAGTTGCTACTATTGGATAGAACCCACTTCTTTCTTAAGTAACTTGCTTCTGATGTGTGTTACAAAACATCACACTGCCTAATGGCCAATCCCAGTTAACATTGGCCTCCTTGTGGTTCAGGCCAGGCAGTACATGCAGATGCTACCCAAGGAAAAGCAGCCAGTAGCAGGCTCAGAGGGGGCACAGTACCGGAAGAAGCAGCTGGCAAAGCAGCTCCCTGCACATGACCAAGACCCTTCAAAGTGCCATGAGTTGTCTCCCAGAGAGGTGAAGGAGATGGAGCAGTTTGTGAAGAAATATAAGAGCGAAGCTCTGGGAGTAGGAGATGTCAAACTTCCCTGTGAGATGGATGCCCAAGTCCCCAAACAAATGAACATTCCTGGAGGGGATAGAAGCACCCCAGCAGCAGTGGGGGCCATGGAGGACAAATCTGCTGAGCACAAAAGAACTCAATATGTAAGTAGAGTGGTCACACTGTTAGCCCGATTTGTATACTTTACAGAATTTTTTTCCCATACTTTGAACTTTTTTGGGGACTACTCCTCTGAGTTTCCAAAAGGGAATAGGTATGGGGAATAAATAGGACTTAGATTCAGTTTAGACTTCCCACAGAGGGTCATCATGTTTGAAACGTCTGTCTAAAGCCAAATTTTCTATGTATTTATTATCAAGGATATTGTGAATTGTGAGTTTTATGTACAGACAGTAGTTGGTATTTATATATAGACAGTAGTTGATATAATGCTGATCAAAGACAGCGTTATTATTCTGTAGTCTGTTTCTAAACATAATCTTGGTATTAATTGCTTATCTCTGCCCATAAATAAGAATATATGCTTAGGTTAATTCAGTTTTGCTTGTGAGAACATGCCTAAAATTCAAACTTAAATTTAATTTTTGTGGATATATAGTGAAGCTTTTTTTTAAGTCTCTTCTAAAGGGAGAAATTGAAGTATTTTGCTAATAACTTGAAGGTAGGAGGCAATTGTGACACAGATGAACAGACATAAGAACTAAACCTGCTATAATATATTCCTCATAGCTCCAGTTAGCACACCAACCAATAAGGCTTAGTCCTGAAAAAAGAGCACTAATAAGCCCTGAGGTGATCGTTTTAGAAAATCTACTTAAAATTGAGCTGAAAATTACTATTTTCCTTTTTCCATAAGTGACCTTAATTCAGGAAATAATGCCTGTTACACACAGGGTGAATGAAGTAGATTTGAATAGCCTGCAGAAAGCTGAGATTCCATTTCACAGAATTATTAATACGTTATTATCTACGTCGACAGATTTGTAATTTCAGTAGAAATTATGTCTCTTCAAAGTTGTTTCTCTGAATTTCTACTGAAGCCAATGATAAGAAATGGCAGTCTTAGCCGGGCGTGATGGCACACGCCTGTAATCCCAGCACTTTGGGAGGCTGAGGCGGGTGGATCACGAGGTCAGGAGATTGAGACCATCCTGGCTAACACGGTGAAACCCTGTCTCTACTAAAAACACAAAAAAATTAGCTGGGCGTGGTGGCAGGCGCCTGTAGTCCCAGCTACTCAGGAGGCTGAGACAAGAGAATGGTGTGAACCTGGGAGGCAGAGCTTGCAGTGAGCCAAGATTGCGCCACTGGACTCCAGCCTGGGCGACAGAGCAAGACTCAGTCTCAAAAAAAAAAAAAAAAAAAAAAAGAAATGGCAGTCTTCTAATGACTAGGTTGTTCTGGATGGCTTCCCTTTCAGTCCTGCTATTGCTGCAAACTGAGTATGAAAGAAGGCGACCCAGCCATCTATGCCGAAAGGGCTGGCTATGATAAACTGTGGCACCCAGCTTGTTTTGTCTGCAGCACCTGCCATGAACTCCTGGTTGACATGATTTATTTTTGGAAGAATGAGAAGCTGTACTGTGGCAGACATTACTGTGACAGCGAGAAACCCCGATGTGCTGGCTGTGATGAGGTACGTTCTATGGGACCACCTGCATTCTGGTGCCCTCTTAGACCCTCATATGGTCCCTTTACCTAGAAGGCAACAAGACTTGACCAAACAGCAGTTGCTCTGTTTACATCCAAAAGAGTTTTAAAAAATAAACTTTTGATATCATTCATTCTGTCTGTGTTAATTGGGTTGACAAATGAAAGACTAGAAATATAAAAGATTGATTTAGACCAAACTAAGTGATAGCGTAAGTTCAAGTTTTAGGTTATCATTTTCAAACTTTAGACCCTGAGAAAGTATGTTGTTACAGATATAAATCTCTTATTATATAAAAATCCGTCTTTATTTTTATCTTCTTCCTAGCTGATATTCAGCAATGAGTATACCCAGGCAGAAAACCAGAATTGGCACCTGAAACACTTCTGCTGCTTTGACTGTGATAGCATTCTAGCTGGGGAGATATACGTGATGGTCAATGACAAGCCCGTGTGCAAGCCCTGCTATGTGAAGAATCACGCTGTGGTGAGAAGTATTCTAAGGATATGGTTGCCTCAGCCTGCTTTAGGACTTGAGTTTATGCTTTTCTTAAAGCCTCTTGCAAATGGGAAACAGAAAGCACTCCTAAGTAGAAAGCAAATGATTCCTACCACAGGGTGTTGAAATCAAGGCAATTCAAAAACAATACATGCATTGACTATAAGCCACCGCAAGATTTCTACTTGTGAAGTTTACAGTATCAATTATAGGTACTGCTTAATAATAAAATCCTCACTTAAAAAAATTCTTAATGGGAATGAGATTGTTTTATTTTCATGGTTAGCAATCAGATTCCATTTCAATAAAGGTGTCTAGGGGCTATTGATATTCTTTAGCTCTATTTGAACATGATGCTTTCTGTTCGTGTTACTGGACCACCCACTGGAATTTTGTTTTTGCTACCTGGAGATTGTAAGATACCTATTTCTTAAACCCTCATTGAATTGATTTAGCGTAACAAAACTTGGCCTGCACATTTAGATTTTTGTGTGGGCCAAACATTCCAATGTTAAAGTATATTTTTTCTTGTATTTACGCTGCTTACACAGAGCTGCTGTTGTATAATGGCCAAGTGATGGTAATGTAGATAAAGGGTAAAAAGTTGACCATAGATGGTAAAGTGTATAAACCAGGAGTATCCAAATAGACATTTACTTCTTTATATGCAGCAAAACACATATGTGTTAATGGTCCCCTGAGCTATCAAGTAAAAGGGACTCCTGGCTAAGGAATGAAATTACATATGGTTTATATAGTTAGAGTTACAAGAGTGTGGTACTGTGAAGATAAGGTAACAAGTTTTGATGTCAATGCCAATTTTCAGCGTTTACCCATTGCCCCAGATACAGTTATTCATTCTGTCAACTGTGCCTCACCAATATATTTCACATTCTCATAATTACAACCACTCTACTTTAGACCTTTTTTTTTTTTGTCATTTTGACTATTGCAGTGGCCTCAAATTTCGTTCCTCCACTTTCATTCATCTTGCTCAAAAGCTACCCACCATAATGATGGAAAATTATCTTCCTAAAATGCAAATTATTAAACTTTTAATAGATCTGGCCCCTTGTTGCCTCTCCTGTCCCTTCTACTAGTTATCCAACCCAAATCATACATTTCCACACGTTCACCATCATTTTCTAGTTTACACACTGTTCTTTGTCTTTTGCTTACTCCTAATAGTTTTTCTAATACACCCTACTTTTCCCTGTTTTACCTGACTGTACCTACACATTTATTCCTTTAGATTCAGTTCAGGTTTAACTTTTTTTCGGAACACCTTTCCTGATTCCCTATGCCTATCCCTATTGCCTCCAGGCTCTCCGTGTTCCCAATGGTGTGTGTGTGTGTGTGTGTCTGTGTGTGTGAATATCATTCATCTGTCTCCTTCACTAGACTGTAAGCAGCTGGAGGGTAGAGCTTGCCTTATTATTTCTATATCTTCAGTGTCAGCACTTAGAAAATGTTTGAGTGACTGACTTGTGTTCTTAATATTTCTCACTTTCGGGTTACCATGGGCATTCCTTTACCTGGGGAACAAGATGTTAAATCACCATGTAACCTGATACATTTTTTAGCTAAAAACTGCTTCAGTGAATATTGTTGCAACAGTTTTTCTACAGACTAAAGGTATTATAATGTATACCATTTTTTGCTGCTGTCTGACCTTTAGTCTCGAGGACTAGAATGTAACTCCATCAGGGCAGGGATTTTTTTATCTGCCTTTTCTGTTCTGTTCCCAACACTAGGACAACATAGGTGCTCAATAAAAATGTATTGAAACAGATGAAACTGCTTTTTTTCCTTTTTTTTAGCTGTTACAAGCTTCTCTGTATTACATTGTTTCTAATCAATGGCAGGGTATAACCACAGATAGGATTTTTTTAAATAAATGAAATTTCAAATTATTTAGTTTTATAGTATAGCATCATTTCAGCCAGGCGTGGTGGCTCATGCTTGTAATCCCAGCACTTTGGGAGGCCAAGGTGGGCGAATCATGAGGTCAGGAGTTCGAGACCAGCCTGGCAACATGGTGAAACCCTGTCTCTACTAAAAATACAAAAAAATTAGCTGGGCGTGGTGGCGGGTGCCTGTAATTCCAGCTACTTGGGAGGCTGAGGCAGGAGAATTGCTTGAACCTGGGAGGTGGAGGTTGCAATGAGCCGAGATCCTGCCACTGCACCCCAAGCCCAGGTGATTGATAGTGCGAGACTCCGTCTCAAAAAAAAAAAATTATATATATATATATGTATATATGTGTGTGTGTGTGTGTGTGTGTATATATATATATATGTATGTATGTATGTAGCATCATTTCTTTTATGTTTACTTTCTCAGTGGGATGTACCATTGGCCTTTGCCTAATATTAAAATGAGCATACATATCCATTGCCAGAACAGATTCCAGCTAACAGCAAAGAGAGCTACCCACACAGCATTGCTACATTATATAAAATTTGGAGAAGGTTATCTTGATCTGCTTAGATCTTTTAATCTTAAAGAGAGAGAGAAAATACAAATTATTTTTAGACCTGAAATCAAGTGCTCAACTCCAAACAATATTTCTGAGAAAAAAAAAAAGTACCTGGAAGGAAAAAACATGGGAGATGCACCTACTTTGTCTCTGTGTAGTCACTAGAACTCCATAGTTATCCCCAGAATTCACATCCATCAGATTCACAGGACACTCCTGCAGAGAGCTCATTACAACAGGTGTCATTAGCTCTTTTACATCCTGTGTACAAATATAAAGAGGGATTGAAGGAAATAAGAATTCTTTGAAATATTAAAGGTTTAGGAACATGGGAAGATCAAATGGCAGGCAGGAAGTGGTGAAGCACATCATCTGCCTGAAGCGTTCTGCAGTCCCCAGGCCCTCGGCGCAGCCTGGGCCAATTTTAGATTTTTGAGGAATTAGGGAACAGTAGATTTTGAATGAATGGTAATCAAATTATTAGTAAAATGAAATTTTATGAAACCACAAAACTTAATTCTCTATACCATTTGTGTGTACTAATTATCTTTTTGCTTAATTTTCTTAATTTCATTTGTAATTGAACATTAGTTATCTCTTTTTTGTAAATTGCAACTGAAAATGTGTGTTTTGGGTAATTTTAAAAAATCACAGGTCTGAGAAAAAGAAGATCATGGTCTAAAAGCAAGGGAATAAAACACAGTGTATTTTACAAGAACACATTCAAAATACTCACACAAACAAGAAATATGGACAGACTGAATGCTCTTATCACAAGGAAATCAAATGTTTAAGGAGAGGGATATCCTAATTACCCTGATTTGATCACTACACTATGTATACATGTATTGAAACATCACATAGTACACCCATAAATATGTACAATTATTATGTGTTGATCATAAATTTTAAAATGGAAAGATTAATATGAAATGTAGAAAACAATAAGACAATGTTCTAAATGAATAATAAAGCTATAAAAATACAAAAAGCAGTTGCTTGCATGGTGCAGCTACACATTAGAAATGTGCTTGTAATTGAAGCATTCATTTTTATTGTATTCAGGAATAGTGGTTGATCACACAAAGAAAGAATTTTCATTGTATCTCAGGGAAGACTGGGTTGACCTAACTTAGAGATTACAGAGCTATAATCTCTGTCATCAGAAGCAATGTAACAAAAATATGCAGGTCTGAAGTGGACATATATAACCAGGCCTCACTTGACTGCCTAAACCAATTACCCAATGAGTAGCAGCCACATTTTGAAGTCTTTTCGGGTAAGGAGGCTCAAGCTGAATGACCTCCACCCACCTGTTCCCACCCCTTATCCCTCAGTAATTCCTGACAATCACATTACGAGACCAAGGGTGCTTAAGATTAGTCACTGTGATACCAGACAGTCTTGCTGGCTTCTTCACTTGTTATGAAATATTTAAAACAAAAACTTTAAGACAGCTGTATTCATTCAGAACATGTATAAACTATAAGGCATGGACTATCCAGTGTTTCAGAGGTCCAAACTGGTTTTCTGTTTTCTGCTATAACATAGGTTATTTATTCATTTTCCTCATGTACATGTTTGAATAAGAAGAAAATTTTGTGGTGTAAATGTATGTATGTTTGTGTATGTATATACATGTTTGTATGTCATGTATATATTCATAACACATACTGAATGGTACAGGGATTGTAAGTATTAATGTTCTACAATATTAGATTACACATAAATTATGACTGATCTTATGACAGAATGGAAGGCAATTAACTACAAGTTATATTTTTAGTGCAAATTCATTATTCTCAAACACTGTCAGTATTTTTAATTGAGTCCTTAATTACTTTGAACATGATTTTAATTTACTACTGTCTAGAAATTAGTGGTGTTAATAATCTCATATGTCATAGGTAAGACAGGTAAAATTACCACTGCAAAGCTTTAATGAACAAGGAAAAATCATCTCATAAACTTCTGTGTAATTACAAATGTGCAATCTAATAAAATACATCAGAACTAAGCACACTGCTTTGGAACTTCCCATCAAGACTTTCTGCCTTGAACGCCATGAAGTTATCTTACATGCATCAAATCACCTGTTTGGCCCTCACTCGTTATTTCTCAGGCTGCTCAGCATATTGACCTCCATTAACAGTTGGCCAAAAAGGTTAGCTAGAAGGCCACCCTCCGTCGTGTATTTCTGAGGTTGTCATTATGAGTTTTATCATCTAAAGAAACATGTTCAGTTTGTCCTAAGATGAAAATGTTACCATTACAGCTTGATCTCTCACCCTCTTTTCTTGTATTATTTCTTCATAGGTGTGTCAAGGATGCCACAATGCCATCGACCCAGAAGTGCAGCGGGTGACCTATAACAATTTCAGCTGGCATGCATCCACAGAGTGCTTTCTGTGCTCCTGCTGCAGCAAATGCCTCATTGGGCAGAAGTTCATGCCAGTAGAAGGGATGGTTTTCTGTTCAGTGGAATGTAAGAAGAGGATGTCTTAGGAGGAGGGCACCCAGAAGTATGGAGCCATAGCTATCCAAAGTGGTCTGCATTTCTACTGTAAAATGCAATTTGAAAAAAATAAAATGCAAAAAAAGAAACTGTAAAGGAAACCAAGAGATTTTGTTTAATTTTTTTGGCCATTTTTTCTTCATCAATTTTTTTTTCTGTCTCAACTTTTAAACTTGGTTTAAACATTTGATTTGTGAAACAGTAAATAATTGTATCCATAGCTTTTCAAAGTGAAATCATTTAGTTGGAAGCTTGGATCTCATTAAACTTCGTGTCTCTATTCCATTTGTGCCAAACACTTAAAAGTTAGTGTACTGAATAGAAAGATGAGCATTTCTAGTTCTACACTCCTTTTCCCCACCCCATGTGTAAAATGAAAAGGAAACTAAATTTGCCCTAATACCAAGGCGCTACGTTTATTGCCTCGTCTTATTCACTGACCTTTGTAATGATACACAGTGAATTCTTTTTGACAAAGAGAAATGCAGTGTGGTATGCAGAGCTGCTGTTTTAATGCCTATGCATTTACTCTTTCCTGATTTAGGCAGAGGTGGCCTTTTCTCTATTGCATTTCTCTATTTTTTTAATGTCCCCTACCTTCAGTATTCTCTTTGTAAGTTGGTGACTTCCATCTGTGGCCTTGAACATTTTATTATCACATGTCGCATAACAGTATCCACACTTTTTAGTTCTTTTGTTTTTTATTTTGAGCAATTCTTCTGCCTCAGCCTGCCAAATAGCTGGGATTACAGGTGCATGCCATCACGCCCAGCTAATTTTTGTATTTTTAGTAGAGACAGGTTTTCACCATGTTAGCCAGGCTGGTCTCAAACTCCTGACCTCAGATGATCCGCCTGCCTTAGCCTCCCAAAGTGCTGGGATTACAGGCGTGGGAGCCATCATGCCTGACCTACACACTTTTTACTTCTATAGATGATTTTTGGCTTGGACATAAAAGCCAAGCCCCCCATTTGCTTTTAATCCAAAGAACATGTATAGTTTTTGTACCCAGAGACTATGATTTATATTGATTGCACTTGCCTGCCATGATTTAGATAAGATTTTCTTTTTGCATGGTTTTTATTCTTTTCTAATGGATCCTGTTTTATAATACTTCCAAGCCTATCCGTGGATATATCAAATGTCTTCACTTGTATATTTTCATGGCTAGGTATTTCTAATGTTTATTTTTCCCTGTGTACTTCTACACATAGCTATGCACTATGAAAATTAAATGGAATGAGTGATATGTATATTACTCAAAATAAAGTTTTTAATAATCGTATCTTTTTATTCATATCCTTTTTTGAGTGAAAAATGCTTCTGCAACTAAGCATGTGTTACAGCAGGGGGCGATGTCTCCACGGATAAAAATTACCCAAACGAAAATAAAGTCTACCTCTGACAGGACAGCACGGAATCTAGACGTTTCATTATGGAGAAAACATAAGGTTTATGAAACTTTAAAATCAGGACTTTTAAGTTTGGTCATGCAAGAATTTTTTTTCAAAGAAAGGGAAAGTAATTTTAATTAAAATTTGGGAGAGCTTATTTTCTATTCATTTGGATCTAACAAGCCTTTTATACTTGGGTTTCAACTGTGGTTTCTTTATATGTAAAAAATATTAAAAGAATTTTTTCATGGAAACTTATCGTGAGACAGGAAGCAAATGGGGAATAGTGGTAGATTCATTCTTCCTAATGTTAGCGGGCCATAATACTTTCTCCCTCAGTCTACAATTATTTTTGTCATTGTGGGAGTAGCAGTTTTCTCTGATACATACCCAGAATAACTTGCCTTTTTTTTTTTTTTTCCAGCTCCTGTTTGGCCAATAGTACTTCTCTTTACATTCCACTTCTCCACTCTCCTCCACCACACACACGTGCACATGTGCATACCAAGCATACAAATTTACTCCTGCACTATGCCTTCAACCATGCAAAAGTAACTTTTGGAGCTTGGATATGTGTCACCTTATCTAAAGTAATCTAATTCTGCATATAATTTTAGAAGCTAATATCACAAGTATCATTACTGTCTATAAAGATCGCTTTATGCTTGCTCATACCTTTATCTTAAATGGCAACAAATATATTTTCCACAGCATATTGTCCACAAAGTTGTACAGCTTAACTTTTCCCAGACATGGCTAAGTGAGAATAAACTGAAACAGAACCCATCTGCTACTAACGGCCAATTCCCTTAGGAAATCTGGGTTGCTCTTGAGACGTACTGGCCTTCATATTTGTTGCATGGTACCTACGTATCTCCCTTTCCTCCTCCTTTATTTTGGGGGGGGGGGGGCGGCAAATGAGGGGTTAGGGATTGTTCTTTTCATTGACTAGCTGAAACTTCTATTACTGAAGTCTTCAAGCATAGATTTCCAAATTTGAAGTATTTCAGCCCAATTTCACCAAAGATAAGGGATTCATCACTGATTCATTCTCAAGGAATTTCCAACACATAGCATTTAAGCTTATACAACTTCACCATAGTTACCAAAGAGACACCAACACCCAAGATCAGTATTCAGCCTTTGTCTTGAGATGCCTTGGCATATCTGAACTTGTCTTCTGGGTATTCACTTAATTCTTTGGAAAACTTGGGATTCCGTCAAGGTCTCTATAAAAAGGCACTTTGCCACAATTTCTTACTCATCTGCCCCTTCTTGACCTCTGTGGATTTAAATGCTCGCCGACAACTTTGATGACTGTACTGAATGCCCACATGTATGCAAAGGACCCACTGTGCTGGGAAATGTGTATGTGCTTTGACCACACAAAACACATGCTGGCTTGATTAATAGATTAATAGGATCTTTTTTCATATATTTAGTTGATGCTTAAATAGCTTTGGCTAATTATTTTGTTCTTTCACAGAGAACGTGTCATTGTAGCTTCTATTTGATGTGATAATACAACTTGAAGCACTCAAAATAAGATGCCATTAACTTTTTATACTTGTTTTGAATGGCATCTTATGATGACATTTATGAAGGCTGCTAACAATTTTTTTTCAGTGATACTCCTCACCAGGGTATCTTGCCCCTCAGCCAATAACAAAACCAACTTGTACCCAGTTATCTTTACTAGAGTCAGACATTAGTGAATAGAGACTAATATTAGAGTTGATTTCTCCATAAATATTGATGGACTGTGAAGGCATCATGGTATATAGTTCCAGGGAGAGGTGGATTTAGGAATCTAGACAGATACTTTCTGGCCACATCCCACTGATTCTCCTCCTCTCCCATTACAGTAGGATGGAGGACAACATTGTTGGATTTGAAGAGTAAGAAATATCAGGCCCAAGTGTTGAATGGACATAATGTATTGAATAACCACATCATCAAGAATAACCACAGGGAAAATGGCAGAGAGAAGAGTAAGCCAGAGCTAAAGTTATCAAAGTATGTGGAGAAGTATTGTGGCATCTGATAGAAGATGGAAACTCAGGATGGAGATGGGTGGTAAAGTCTAAGGCCATGTGCTACACCTCAAAGAGCTATGACTGTTAGGAAACAAACAGCCTTTAATGGGAAAAACAGTAGACAGTGAAGAAGACACCTACCCCACAGGGATTGTGTCAGACTCTACTTGAAATACTACAGAAGAAACAGACTTTGGGGATAACTAGGTCTCAGTTGGAGAAGATGATGATGAGTTTGAGAGTACAAAGGAGTCTGCAGTTCACAGAAGTTGGATGTCAGTGGGTACAGAGATAAGAGTATAGGAGGAGATAGGGCCAGATTCGAAGTACAAAGCAGAATGGGTATCAGGTTTCCAGTAAGGCTGAAAAATCTAGAGGCCAGAGGTAATAAACAGGGTCGAGAGGCAGGCTAAGGTTAGTTCTGGTAGTTTCCTAGGGAAAATTGGATTATCAGGGACGCTTTTGGCTGTAAGTAACTAAAAAACTAAGAGTGGTTTTAAGACAAGGTGGAGGCTAACCCAAATTTGGCTCAGAACAAGTTTATTTTATCCACCCTCTGTGTTGTTGCCTTCTATTCTCATTTGTCCCTTCATTCAAGCCACACTGCCTCATATGACATCACCCAAAATAATAAAGAAGTGGCAAAAGCGTATTTTACCTCTAGACAAGGAACAAGATCTTTCCCTGGGGCCCCCAGCTGATTCACCTGCCTTTCCACTTCATTGGCTACAAATATGTCACCTGCTCATCCTCATCAAAGGCAAAGGGAAACAGAGTTGCTATGGTTGACTTATCCAAGCACAATTCATACCATGAGGTCTGGGCACATGTTGCCCAGAACAAAATTATTTTGCTAATGTATGATTGTTTAGATTCAGCATTGTTTAGATAACTAAAAGGTATGTTTGTAAATAAGTATGAATCTAAAGTTTGGGGTTTCTGTTGACTTGTGAGATGAGTCAGGAACATCATTTGGGGAATACCTTTGTTAGGTAACATTTCACTTTTCATGGCCAGCAATGATGTGGAGTCAGGGCAGGAGACACTGACGTCCTTGTGGTTCTGGTTACTGGACTATGCTTGGCTTGCTCCTCCCAGCATCTCATTCTGTCTGATCCATTCTCAAAGCCACCAGTCACTGTTACATGTCTATCAAGCACTGCCCTCACCTCTCTCTCAGAAGCGATGATGACTTATTCCTTGATGTTCCTATCACACTGACTTATCTGGCCACTGAAACACTTATTTGAATCTGTCTATGCCTGCTTCTCCATTACTGTAACCAATACTTTGGCTGATAAACTTAGCATTTCTCACCAGGTATATTGTAAGTTCCTATCAGTTCCCTTGTTCTAATTCAGTGGCTCTCAGACTTCAACATGCATCCAATTCACCTGCAGGGCTTGTTAAATGCAGGCTATTGGACTCCACTCCCCAGTGTCTGTTTCAATAGATCTTATACAGGGCCTGATAATTTGCATTCTGAACAAATTCCCAGGTGATGCTTACACTTTAAGAAACATTGTTCTAATCCTGAGAATATTGAGGAAAAAACTGAACTCATTTTCTCTTACTTCAATCTCACCAACACATTTCTTTTCCTTTTTTTTTTTTTGAGACAGAGTTTCACTCATGTTGCCCAGATTGGAATGCAGTGGTGCAATCTCAGCTCACTGCCACCTCTGCCTCCCAGGTTCAAGCCATTCTCCTGCCTCAGCCTCCCAAGTAGCTGGGATTACAGGTCCCCACCACCATGCTCAGCTAATTTTTTGAATTTTAGTAGAGACGGGGTTTCACCATGTTGGCCAGGCTGGTCTCGAACTCCTGACTTCAGGTGATCCACCCGCCTCGGCCTCCCAAAGTGCAAGGATTACAGGTGTGAGCCACTGCGCCCAGCCCAGCCTTCACCAACACATTTCTAACACCAGACGTAAGGGGGTGTTTCCCCACACACCAAGCAATCGGAAAATTCTGCAGCAGACACAAGCGGGGTGCCCTCCAGTTTACTTCTGATGCTATCTACCTGGAGGCTGTGTTAGATCCCACAGGTTGAGTGCTCACTTTCACAAGATTGTTCCCCATTTCCAATACCAATCTCAAGCCCCAGGTTGCTTTACCTGTGCTTCTGGTCAACTGGCTAGAAATCAGGCTTCCCACAACCCCTTATTCAGGTTCTATTACCTTGCTAGAGCCACTCACGACAGAACTCAGGGACACAATTTGCTTATATTTCCCAGTTTGTTATAAAGAATATTACAAAGGATACAGATGGAAAGACACATAAGGCAAGGCATGTGAGAAGGGGCGCCATGCTGCCATTCCCTCTCTGAGGTACCACCCTCCAGGAACCAGAACGTGTTCAGCTATTTGGAAGCTCCAAGAATCCTGTCATTTGGGGTTTTTATGGAGGCTTCATTACATAAGCATGATTGATGAAATTATTGGTCATTGTTGATCAACTTAGACTTCAGCCACTCTTCTCTCCCTGGAAGGTGGGTGGGGGGAGCTGAAAGTCCCAACCCCACCTCTTATCCTGCCTTGGTCTTTCTGGTGACCAGCCCCTATTCTGAAGCTACCTAGGGGCTGCCAGCCATCAGTCAACTCATTCACATACAAAAAAACATTATTACTAATAGATTACATCTATTACTTTGGAGAGTCTATGATTTTAGGAGTTAATGCCAGGAAATGGGAAGAAAGGTCAAATACATATTTTATACTATCAGATCCATTCTCTTTTCTTCTGCCAGAGTGCAATACAGGGAACATATTAGTATTCCCTTACTGAAAAATCTAACAATGATTCAGCCTCTTTTCCCACCCTTTTCATGTATACACATGGTCATCTAGCCATAACTGAATGCTTGCAGTTTTTTGAAGTTAGTCGCTTCCTTCATATCTCCATGACTTTGTGAAGATAGTTACCTCCAAGAAGCTGATCCATGACCCTTCCACACCCCCCTCAAGCTTGAAGCTCATCTTTGCTCACATACATCTTGACCTATGCTACTAGTTCACTGATATCATTGCCCTATTTAAGTGCAGAAATATAATTTTTTCATGTTTATTTCCTTAGAACCAAATATAGCACTTAACACATGATATGTGCCCCCAAAATGGTGAACAATAAAATGAATTAAGTGGCATCTGAATAAGCCATAATAAATCAGGTAAGAGTTTTACTAATTGAGATGGAACTCATTTGGCCAAGTTTCTAAAGGACAGAGCAAAAGAAGAAACATAGCTCAGTAAGTGTAAGTATTTTTTTAATTAAAAAATAACTTGTGTTTTAAAAAATGACAGTACAAGGATCCAATTGCATAATCCTCAGCAACACTTATTAAAATTCCCTCTTCTCTGCTACCTGCCTTTCTCATGCCTCCAGCTGCTCTCTCCACAAGTCCCCCAAACCTAAATCCTGCCCAATTTCTTTTCTCTCACACTCTGCCATCTCCACTTCTCTCCATTGCTTCATTCATTCATTCATTCATTTGCTTAATCAAACAATATTTATTGTCTGCTATGTGTCAGGAACGGTTGCAGGCACTGGGACCAATTATGTGAACAAGATAAACAAGATCCCTGCTCTCATGGTGTTTTACATTCGGGAGAGAACAGGCCTGAAGTAAAGAATTCTAACAGAAAATGAAATGCTGGCCAAATGGGCGTGGGGAGGGGAAGGCTCCAGAACAGAAGATTTATTAATAACAACAGAAGGCCAAGGCTATTGAAAATATTTTATAAGGGCCTGCATAATACCTAGAACGGAGATTCACATTTTTTTCTCAGATTCTTAACATTGCTCTTCACCTTGACATGTGAAAATTGGATTTCTCTTCGAGTCTGGAAGGATTGAGGGAAGGCTATGATCTTTCATATATGAATCACTTTTACCTGCCTAAGAAATTACTATTAGATCTTAATACTAACAGAGCTTCACTCCCCAAAGAAAGGTGTGTATTTCCTCCTTTCTGAAATTGACAGTAATGTCAATAACTGTATCTTTTTTTCTTCATTTTGACTTCCAGGAAGCTTTGAGCAAAATCTGACCCTTCACTAACATAGCAATTATGATTTAAATCTCTTTTCCAGACAACGTTGTTGTATGAATTCTCATTTCAGCCTGCTTCAAATTCTTTGTGGAATTTGGCAGGAGGCCTTCTTGGTTAGGATTATTTATCTTTTCTAAGTATCAAAAAACATTGATCATTATAAGAGTACAGGCAGGAGTATTGGAAGTAGTCAGCCTACAGATGGAACAGAAGCCAGGGCTGGGCAGCCACCAGGTCTTTTTCGCCTCCCTCCAAGTTCCTCCCTGAATATCTGCTTCTTTTTTCTTTCTCTGTAGGCACAGTCTCTCTGCTTGTTAGTCTGCATGATCAGTTAGTAAAGATGGGTGCCCTAAAATTTCTGAGTTCATAGATTATAAATATTGTCACACTGAGAAACTGACTGGCTGCCTCTTGGTTCTGATTCCAAATTCCCCAGAAAAAAAAAAAAAAAAAAAAAAAAAAAAAAAACCCTGATTGTCTCCAATTGTTTTACACATAGACAAACCAGTTTATGATCAGGGGACAGTCATGCAACCTAAACAAAACAGTTAAAAATCTCATCAAATGAAGTTTGAGAGGGGAACACCTTGGAAATAAGTGGGAGTGAATCAAGGAGCTTAGGGGGTCATTGTGAGCAGGAAGACACTCTGCTAGTTTATTACTATAATTGTAAGTAGAGAGTTAGAAGGATAGCATGGCAGACACTGGCTAGATGATCTCCAAGCTTATTTCTAGTGCAACTATATTTCCCAGCATCCACTGTAGTTGTGTGGAGCTTTCTGGTTGAGTTTTGGCCAAGAGACCAAGGAAAGAAGCAATGTAGTCTCCTTCAGGCTTTGCCATGAAAACTCAGGCCAAGACGGTGGAGCCAAGAGATAAAGGAGGCTTTCTCCTTTGCAGTGTTGTGCACAGAAACATGACGTGGGCAAGAAATATGCATTTATTGGTTCAAGCCACTGATACTGGGCTTGTTGGTCATAGGAGTTAACCTTCCCTAACTAGTACAGATAAATAAATAATGAAGATCACATGTTCATCCTGAAAATATCCCTTTACTAAGTCATGAGTCACACTGGGATGCTGGGGAACTGAGGGTGAATAGAGCAAAAACTTCTGCTGTCAGTTGTCCAAAGGCTCATGGAGGAGACAAGCAGGTAACAGAAAATGAAAATAATGAAGACCTGTCACTGACAGGAGACAACGGAAGTGATGCCAAACCAGCTGTTTGTGATGCCAAAATATCTTCTCTAGTATGAGAGGTTGCTTTCACTGTTACCCTAGGTAAGTGGATGGATAAAAGGGAACATAGCAAAAATAGAATCTATGAGGCATGGTCACAGTGGGACTGAAGGACAGGAAGGAGTCAAAGACAACACTGCCAATTGGAAGAATGGTGGTGACCTCAACAGAAATGGGAAATCCACTTAGGGAAGAGCTACATTGAGAGAAAAATGATCATTTCACTTGGGAGCTTGTGGAGCTTGAGGCAAGTGGAGGAGTACAGCAGGCAGTTTGGGACCTGAAAGTGGATGCTCAAGAAAAACCTCTGGCTAGAGATACAGATGAAGAAGTCAATAGACAAAAGTTACCATTCACATCTGATAATAGCTTACCAAAAAGGGCTCCAGTCTCCTTATCAAATGTGATAAGTCAAAGACAGTTTTGAAATGATTTTCACGTTACTTTATTTTTCTCCAGGTAGCAATGACAAGTTTAGTGTATTTTCTCTTTTTTGGTGAAATTATATCAGCAGTTTTTGTATTTCCACAATAGATATTGCAAGTTCTGAGACCTAAAAAATTCTGAGTACTCATTGTATTGCAAAGATTGTCAAGGATCTGCTTATCTGACAATAAACTACAGAAAAGGTTGTAGTATTAAATGTTTCAGCAATGCCAATTCCTTATTTTCCCTTTTCCCCTAGGGAATTTCAGATTGCCTCTGAAATCTCAGGTCCCAGTTTGCACATTGATTTTCTTGTACTATTATGAGCCACTAATTGCTGTATCCATTAACTTCATCTATGCATAAACCATGCAATAGGTGACAATATATCACCCATTCCTCTCTTCTTATCTTTCTTTTTCATTTTATTTTGCCTTTCTGAATTTTTCTCCTAAACTTTTCTTTCTCTAAATTTTACTTTCTTTCCCAAACTTACTCCTGATGTATTCTCTTCTTTCTCTGTTTTAACTATTTGATATATTATTAATTTATAGTTTTATTCATTAATAAAATCCATCAAAGAGGAATTAAATGTTTACCATAATCCAGATATGGATAAAAAGAAAAAATAAATCTATTTCATGTATATTACATTGAATCAGCCTAAATACTGCAGCCCAATGACTCATTAGCTACAGTTTCATTCTGCATTCATTAGCTTCATTAGCTACAGTTTCATTAGCTACTCTTACAAGTTGAAGGAGATTCTTCATTAGCTACACTACTTTCACTTGGATCCTATAAATGAGACATCTTATAGTCCCATCTTATTGACAGAGAAGAGGACCATTAACAAAAGCAGACTCATACAGAGAAAAATAATTCCTAGACAAATTAGCTTTGTTTATTTTTTAAAACCTACATCTATTATATCTTAAAGAATCATGAACTTCTCCAAGGTAGTAGTTACTCCTTTGAATACCAGCTTTTTCTTTTCTGAGAAGATAAAAGGAAATATATTGACTTGTTGCTTTTCCTGAAAAAAATTATTCTAGTGTCTATTTAAATTGTAGCTAGTAAGGTCCATATATTAGACAACAGTATTATATCATATTTAATTTCCTGCCGTGATCATGCAAGAGAATGTCTTTGTTTTAAAGAAATTCAGATTGAAGTAAGCACTGGGGAGTAAAGGAGGATCGTATCTGCAACCTACACATAAATGTTTAAAAAAGTACCATAGAGAGAGAATGAGAAAGCAAGTGTGGGAAAACGCTAACAGTTGAGGAATCTGGGTAAAGGGTAGACAAATTATTTGTAATATTGTTTGCAGTTTTTCTATAGCCTCAAATTATTTCAAAATACGAAGTTTTAAAAGTTATCAGCTCATAGTTCAGGGGAAATTTGGAATTTTATTATAATTTTCTCTTATTAATGTTCTCAGTTTAAAATACCATGTTTCATAAGAAGTCTCATAATTACATTTTACCCATTGAAAGAAGAAAATACATCTCATCAAAAGTCATTCATCTCTTCATACAGGTGGAGTGTTGGTGTGAAGGCTTGGCTCTCCACAGTTGTAGTGTAGTGGCAAAATTATATTGCTAAATCAAAAGAACTGGATTGAAGTGTGAACCCTCAACTTACCAGCTGTGGGGACGTGAATAACCATTTAAGCTGTGCCTCAATTTCTTACCTACAAAACAGGACTATCAATCCCTATATGGCAGCTTATGTTTTCACAAATGATCATAGCAATATTTCTGGTCACATGTTCTTGCAGAACCTTGTCGGCAATCATCTGGAGTCTTTCTTCCCTCTCCCTGAAACTGAGTGGAACTTTGTTACTGCCTGGACTAACAGACTGCAGCATGTCTGTCTGGCTAGGCAAGGTCATCAGAGGTGATAGGAGCTCTCCAGGATCACTCTCACCGTCTCTCTTTCTCTCTCTTTCTGTCTCTTTCTCTCTCCCCTACCATCTACCCTGGGAATGCTTGCTTTTGAAACCCAGTCATAATACTGTGGAGAAACCCAAAGTTTTCCACCCAGAGACCCCATGTGGAAAGACACACGTGGAGAGGAACTGAGGCTCCCAGCCCAATGCCAGCACTGACTGCCAGAAACCTGGGTGAACAAATCTTCAAACAGTTCCAATCCTGGGCCTCTAGTCTTCCAGCTGAAGCCCCTGACATCAGAAGAAAAGCCTGGACCCAGTGTGTCCCATTCAAATTCCTAAGCCACAGACTCTATAAGCAGAATAAATGGTTGCTTTATACTGCTGAATTTGGGGTCATTTGTTATGTGGCCAAGATATCTAACAGAATTATTTTATATATATATATATATATATATATATATATATATATATATATTTTTTTTTTTTTTTTTTTTTGAGACAGAGTCATGCTCTGTTGCCCAGGCTGGAGTGCAGTGGCGCAGTCTCGGCTCACTGCAAGCTCCGCCTCCCAGCTTCACGCCATTCTCCTGCCTCAGCCTCTCCGAGTAGCTGGGACTACAGGCGCCCGCCACCACGCCCGGCTAATTTTTTGTATTTTTAGTAGAGACGGGGTTTCACTGTGGTCTCGATCTCCTGACCTCGTGATCTGCCCGCCTCGGCCTCCCAAAGTGCTGGGATTACAAGCGTGAGCCACCGCGCCCGGCCTAGAATTATTATTATATCTAACAGAATATCTAACAGAATAGAATTCTGTTAGATATTATATCTAAGATATCTAACAGAACTATTATATAATAATTCTGTTGTTATACAACAGATACATACAAGGGAATTTCTATAAAACACATACATTTGCCCTGTATAAAATGTTATTTATACAAATTTATATAATTTGTTATTTACACAGATGCATTTTTTTGGATATTAACTTTCATCTTCTCATCTACCTTTCTTCTTCCTTTGCTTAGGGATTTATGCAGTTGTGCAGCCTTAAGAAACTTAATTCTATAAACTCTAAGAGTTTATAAACATCAGAAATATTTATAATATTCTAGACTCAGAAATTCTGGTGAGCACTATTTTCAGGACAGTACATTCCAGAGGTTAGGATCACAGTCACGGAGCAAACAGAAGGCCTATATTTTCACAGAGAGTCTTCAGTTCTTGCATTTCTATGCTGAACAAATGGGATCCTCAACACTCCAGGTGCTAAAGAGAGAAACACCTTTGGTGCTGCTAAAGATTCAGTGGGAAAGAACTTAGAATACAGGACCTTGTTTGTTCTCCAGATTCTATGAAATAAAGGACATTTATTTAAGGAAAATTGGGAGGAGTAGGGATTTATTAGTCACCCATGAACTCCAGAGTACTATGGGTACAAACTTTTATACAATGTAGACCTTGGCCTCAAGAAGTTTACAGTGTCGTATCTCATAAACGAGAGAGGTATTTAAAAAAGCTGGCAATCCATTACGATAAATGCAATAGTAGAGAGAAAATCTAGTGCTTAGTCCTGAAGTTTGTGAATATGTACAATTTTCCAAAGAAAGATGGTATGCAATAGTATTCGTAATTAGTGACTTATCTGATTACTTTTTTTGTCAAATTTTTAAATAAATTACTTCTATTTAATTGCAACTGATAAAATTTATGTAAGATACCTTTGAATAATTTATGTGTTTGTAAGAGAGAACTGTAAGGAAGGAGGTGAGAGTATTGGCAGCTCTGCTTGACAAAGTCATATAGTACATTCTTTTTTATCCCACACATATTTTCTCTCTTTTCCCTTGTTCCGAACAAAGTTCTGCGGATGGGTGTGAAATGGGAGCAAGGAAGAGAGGAGCTGGAGGACAGCATAGGTCCGCAGCAACATGAGGTGCTTTCATTTTGAATTGATTTTCCATGTCATGCTTCTTTTTTCGCCAAATGGCACAGCACTCAGCATTTGCCTCTACTGGGAAATACCGTATGCTGTTTTGCAAAATCTGTAAGGTAATGAACTATAAAACACTATTATGAATTATCATCACCACTCAATCTTTATTAAGCATTCCCTTCTGCCCATTCCAATGGCTGGCATACAACAGCAAACATGGCAGGTGAAGCCCCTGCCTTAAAGGGGTGGCACCTCAGAGGGAAGATTCAGTATTCTCATGAAAGGCTGAGATGGGTTCTTGATTCTTAACTTATAAAATGAAATGGAATTTCTATGACTTATTCCCATCCAGAAGAACTTTGCAGGATAATTATAGAGCCTTTTCCAAAGTACTTATAGATTTTACAAATAGGAGAGGAAAAACATTAGAATGACCTCTTTATCATCTCTCGCATGAATGTGTGAGCAAGTGAGTTGTGTGTGTGTGTGTGCAAGGGAGTGTGAGCGTGTGTGAGCAGTGTGCATGTGTGAGAGCAAGCGTGTGTGTGTGTGTGTGTGTGTGTTGGGGCAAGTGTTATATGAGAGTAAATTTACTGGAAACCTTTTAAAGACAAAGTTTATTCTTATTCTGTTCTATTTAACATTTTCTTAGCATTATTTGAAAAAGTGGCTCTAGTCAATGTTATATCTACTTTATACATACAAACTCACTTAATCCTCACAACGACCCTTCGAGGTAGGTACTTTATTATATCATTTTACAGATAGAATAACTGAAGGCAGTGGAATTATTATGATTATGTAATTTGGAAAGCCACCAAGCTAAGAAGTGAAAGACCTGGAATTCACACTCTGACAATCAAGATCTAAAGTGTGAATTCGTGTTTGCCATGACATACTAAATGCTGAATGTATATCTTCTTCCCTTTCATATGAACTATGTCAGGTCACGATGTCAGCACCACATAGAAATAGTTTTCTTTTGCTTGCTTGCCCTTTCACAGAGATTTCTTCCATGTGCCTTTGCAGCTTCCAAAAGCTGTAGCCTGTTCTTTGAGAAGGCTCTTCTCTCCTCAAGGAGTTGCTCCACATCGGATTGATTCTGGGCCATGCATCATGTCAGCTTGCAAAAGACAAAACCCTTTCTGTTTCTAACGAAATCTCTCATATTTTGAAATGAAAGCAAGAACTGCTCTGCCGAGGTGCCAAGGGCAACATACTTCCATTATGAAGTGTTTCTAACAAAATGTTTTGGAGATTTTAAAGCGGCAGCTTTCTAAATATCCAAGGCATCTGCAAACAACCAGACATGCAGGCCCGCTTTTCAGCCCAAACATTGTTCCTGGGTTGTATCTTTTTTTTTCCTGAAAGTCAGCACAGCTGTTGCAATGCCCCTTTATCAATTGTCCAATGATCCCAACAAATTTTTTTTCCAAGAGTGAATAATCAAAATGGTATTACAGGTCTTTGATTTTGAAATATATGCACTGTTAATATAATTTTGGCCTTCTTTAGCAGAATTTCAAAGAGGAACCAAAGGTTTATATTTATAAAGTTTATAATCATTCCGCAAAGTTCAAGACATTTGGCAGTGCTTGGGAAACTTAAAAACAGTAATAAAAGGTTACCGCAAGGAATTCAAAGCTGCCTTGTATGGTAATGCTGATTCAAGCCACCACATACTGCAGCATTACAAATTTAGCTGTGATTTGGGGGTTGGATCAGAACTATGTAGCTGTAGAGATATTTAAATGGCTTACCCATTAACAACAAAGAAAGGACTTTGGAAAATTTACAATTAATATCTCCGCTTTGAAAACACATTAGGAGTATGCGGGGGGAGAAAGTCATGCATTCTTAGCCTGATTTACTAAGCATCTATCAGCCTCCTCGACTGTTCTCAAGCACGAACCTTGCCTTGCAATTGTAAACTGTGCACTTTTGCCAACCTGGAATGCACACTCTGTCCCTGCCCAGCTCCAGCTCATTCTGCATCTGTGCTTGCTCAAACTCTGGTAACCCAAGTTCTTCATTTGTTGGCAGCTGGTAAAAGGGGTTTCCTGATGAGTCACAGTGTGGAGGGAGACTGAGTAATATATCCTATCCTGTGCTACAATCTGTATGGAATGAATTTGAAATAGAACTAAACTTAGAGTTTAGTTCGACATCTGATTTCAAACACATTCTTGAAAAATTGGAGTGCAATAGGGAAAAAATCACCGTGTCTCTCCTGCTACGGAAAAGTTTACTCCCCTACAATTGTCTCCAAAGGGACAGGAACTAAGTTGCACTCATTTAGGCTCTGAGGTCTCTGATGAGGAAAGACTCCACAGCTTGGCTTTTTTATATGATCCTGCTTTCCTGTTATGGCAAGGAAGTAGCTGATGCTGATCCCATGGTGAAGGAAAGGGGGAAAATGAAGTTGAGAATGCACAGGTGTCACAGGCTAAGGCGTTTGTCAGTGCTGTTTAACAAATGTAGGCATTTGACAGATCACATCTTTAACTGAAAGAAGGAAAAGAATATTACAAGATAAGGTGTGTTTATAAAAGTCATAGATGATGCGAGAACACTGTTTATCACCATATATTCACCTGTTTACAGTAAGTTCAGGAAAATGGGTTTTCTTACTATTAAATGCAGTAACATGCATTTATCTAGAAAAATGAATTAAGACTAGCTATCAGGGTCTAAATATAATTTCAAAGAAACTAGACACACTATACTAACCAAACGTTATATTTTTTCTTTTTAAATATCATTAGATACCCAAATATCTGAAATGAAAAAAAGATTAGTGATGACATACTGAACAGAAAAATTGGAAAATTTGTGGCTAGAAACTTAGAATTATACTATAAGCTAGATGTATCAAACTCACATATTCTTCCAAATTAGAGAATTAGTTATGCTTCATAAATATACATTTATGCCAGAAAGTTTGCCCTGTTTACTAAGCAATAAAATAATCATATCTTCTTAATTCATGAATCTTATAAAGTAAATGAAATGGAAATATGTCTGTTACCTGCTGCTTTTGACTAATATTCAAATAAAATAATCAAGTTATTTCCTTCAGATAATTTGTAACACACATTTCTAAATACAGGTGAGTTGCATGAGAAAAGGGGAATGAAAAATAAAAATTTCTATTTGGTTACTTATAATTTGGGCTTGATACAAAAATTCCTTCAGTACCAACAATCTGATATGGTCACCAGGTATAGCCAATGTTAACAAATCCACCAGATTAAATCAGTATGTAGAAAATGTCAAGTCTGTGTTTACTCAGTTATTCAATAGTCAACACTGAGAGCTTACCAAATACCATGATATTTACAAGGCATATAAGAAGCTCACCAAGTGAGGACAGAGGCAGATATGCAAACAAGTAACTGTCAAACACAAACTGAATGTTTATGTCCCCTCAAAATTCGCATGCCAAAATCCTCACCCCTAAGGTGATGGTTATTAAAAGGTGGGCCTTTGGGAAGTGATTAGGTCATGGTGGAGGTTGGGGGAACCCTCATGGATAGCATTAGTGCCCTCATAAAGGAAGTCTGAGAGAAACCCTTTGCCCCTTCCACCCTGTGAGGCTAGAGTGAGAAGATGACTATGAGGAAGTGGGCCCTCACCAGGTGGTGAATCTGCCAGAGCCTTGATCTTGGACTTTCCAGATTCTAGAACTAGGAGAAATAAATTTCTGCTGTCTATAAGCCACTCAGTTTACGGTATTTTGTTATAGCAGCTCTAACAGACTAGGACCATCATATGCAATGTGATAAGCCCTCAATAGAGGGACACAAAAAGGGAGGAGAGAAGAAGAGAGCAGAGAAGACTTGGGGGAGGAGGGCAACCTTTGAACTGGGTCTGAATAAGAGAATAAGTGACCCAGGAGGAGAAGGGTGGGAGTTGGGATAGCAAAGGGCATTCCAAACATAGTTTCACAACAGTCTCGTAGACAGAAGGCATTATGCAGTAAGAAGACATGAGCATCAGGGAGAAGTAACAGTTCTGACCCATGATAAGAGGGTTATTGGCAGGAAGACGAATGGACTTCGGGTTGGTGAAGAAGGGAGGTGCAGTGTGAGTATCACCGTAAGGCTAGCTGAAGAGCATGATTATACAGTGACATTTTCCCAAAGGTGTTTTATAAAATATTAACTCCATAGACCACTTATTTATTGGATTATTTATGGGGACTAGCAAACAAAAGTTTTCTTTTTCAAGAAAATGTGAGAAATGCTCAATTTTTTTCTGTAAAACTTCTCACAGTCTTCAATGTGCTAATGTATATAGTTCTGCAAGATATGTTAATAAAGATAAAATTCCCCACACTTAGTTCTCCAAATATCCCTTTAGCTGCACAGATATTTTGAAAAGTTAGTGTTCCATATAAGACAGTTTGGAAATGCTACTATAAGGAATCGAGTAGAACAGAAAGTCTTATTTAATAAAGATGTGGAAAATTCATGGCCAAATTTGTATTTTTAAAATGCAACTTTGGCAAGAATATGGAAGAAGGGTTTGTAAGTGAAACATAGTTGGGAAACTAGTGTCTGGGTAAAGCCCATGGGAACGAAGGAGAATACCTGAATTTGGTGGAATTTCATAACTAAACATCCAGGTGTTCATGGCGAGTGAAGAAGTGAATGAGGGGAAAATGTCAATATATTACTTAACCAAGTGATCAAAGGTAACATTCATAATGAGACAGACATCGTGAGCCTTCTGATGTGATGCACTGAGAAGAACACTACATTACTTATGTTACATTCCTGACAACAATGCGTAAGCTGAAACTAGTCTTGAAAATCATTCTATAAAATCAATGGGCTGTACTGTAAAAAACAAAAAAACAAAAAAAAAAAAAAATCAATGTTATAAAAGACAAAGAAAGGCCAAAGAACCACCCCAGATCAATGAAGACTAAAGAGATTTGAAAACTAAGTGCAACTGTGATTCTTCATTGCATCGTGGACCCGTAAAACACATGCTATAAAAGACAACAAAGACACTATTAGAATAAATTGAATAGATCTTATGAATTAGATAATAGTACAATATCAATATTAACTTTTCTGATTTTGAAAATTTTACTGTGATTTCATAGGATAATGTTTTTATTCTTGGAAAATAACGCAATATTTAAGGGGAAAGAAACATGAACTTTGTAACTTACTCTCGAATGAAACAACAAAATATATAAATATTATATATAAAATGTATATATTTATATAATTGGTCGGTCTTGGTTGTTGTCTATGTGTGTGTGTTTGTATATGTACATGCATACACTATATATATTTATACATATATATGTGTATATATAGAGAATGCTAAAGCAAAGCAAATATGAGAAAATGTTAAAATTTGGTAACCAATTTGGATGAAGGACATATACAAAAACATTAGTACATTTTTGCAAATTTTCTGTAAGTTTGAAGTTATTTGAAAATAAAAAGTTACAAAAATAATTCAGCAACCCCATTTGGAATTTATCTTAAGAAGCAAAGCCAACAGGTACTAAATAGGAGTCAACGACAATTATGCAGTTTCTAGCTTCAGTAATGGATGAGCATATGGAGAGCACAGGCTAGGGAGGAACAGGATTTGAAAGAGGAAGATGGTGATTTCTGTTTGAGGAATGTTTTTCAAAATGTCAGTATCATCTCCAGGGGGACATTACTGGTAAGACATGCCTGAAATTCTTAAAAGAAGGAGCACTGGAATTTGAGATTTTGAAGACATCTTTACAAGAGATATTCTCTGTTCAGGGATTCAGTTTCTTCCTGGTTCAGTCTTGGGAGGTTGTATATTTCAAGGAATGTATCATTTCTTTTAGGTTTTCTAGCTTGAGTGCACAGAGGTGTTCACAGCAGTTTCTGAGAGTTTGTATTTCTGTGGAGTTGGTGGTAATGTTCCCTTTGTCATTTCTGATTGTATTTATTTGGAACTTCTCTCTTTTTTTATTAGTCTAGCTAGAGGTATATCATTAATTCTTTCAAAGACTCAACTCCTGGATTCATTGGTCGTTTGTATGGTTTTTCACATCTCAACTTCCTTCAGTTCAGCTCTGATTTTGGTTATGTCTTGTCTTCTGCTAGCTTTGGGGTTGGTTTGTGATGTTAAGTTCTTAATTTGAGATCTTTTTGTTGTGGGCATTTAGTGCTATAAACTTCCCTCTTAACACTGCTTTAGCTATGTCCCAGAGATTCTGGTATATTGTAGCTTTGTTTGCTTTGGTTTCAAAGAATTTTTTGATTTCTGCCCTAATTTCATTATTTACCCAAAAGTCATTCAAGAGCAGGTTGTTTAATTTGCATGTAATTGTGTGGTTTTGAGTGATATTCTTAGTCTTGATTTCTACTTTTATTGCCCTGTGGTCCAAGGGTGTGGTTGGTATAATTTCAGTTTTTTTTTTTTTATTTGCTGAGGACTGTTTTAAGCCTATTGCGTGGTTGATTTTAGAGTGTGTGCCATGTGCAGATGAGAAGAACGCATATTCAATTGTTTTTGGGTTGAGAGTTCTGTTGATATCTATTAGATCCATCTGGTCAAGCATCGAGTTCAGGTCCTGAATATCTTTGTTAGTTTTCTGCCTCAATAATCTAATATTGTCAGTGGAGTGTTGAAATTCTCCCACTATTATTGTGCGATTATCTAAGTCATTTCACAGGTCTCTAAGAACTTGCTTTATAATCTGGGTGTTCTTGTGTTGGGTACATATATATTTAGGATTGTTAGGTCTGCTTGTTGAATTGAGGCTTTTGCCATTATGTAATGCCCTTCTGTGTCTTTTTTGATCTTTGTTGGCTTAAAGTCTGTTTTGTCTGAAATTAGATTAGCAACTCCTCCTTTTTTCTGTTTTCTGTTTGCTTGGTAGATTTTTCTCCATCCTTTTACTTTGAGCCTATGGACATCACTGCATATAAGATGGGTCTTTTGAAGACAGCATTCTGTTGAGTCTTGCTTCTTTATCTAACTGCCCACTCAGTGTTAACTGGGCATTTAGCCTGTTTATATTCAAGGCTAGTTTTTACATATGCAGATTTGATCCTGTCATCATGTTGTTATCTAGTTATTATGCAGACTTTTTTGTGTGGTTGCTTTATAGTGTCACTGGTCTATGTACTTAAAGTGTGTTTTTGTAGTAGCTGGTAACAGTCTTTCCTTTCTATATTTAGCACTCCCTTGGCGACCTCTTGTAAGGCAGGTTATATTTAGCACTCCTTCTGGGACCTCTTGTAAGGCAGGTCTGGTGGCAAATATTTTATGACAAAGATGCCAAAAGCAACGGCAACAAAAACAAAAATGGGTAAATGGGACCTAATTAAAGACCTTCTGCAAAACAAAAGAAATTATCAGCAGAGTAAACAGAGAGAATGGGAAAAAATATTTGCAAATTATGCATCCAACAAGGGTCTAATATCCAAAATCGATAAGGATGATAAACAAATCTACAAGCAAAAAACAAACAAAAAAAATAGGCAATTATGTAATGCCCTTCTGTGTCTTTTTTGATCTTTGTTGGCTTAAAGTCTGTTTTGTCTGAAATTAGATTAGCAACTCCTCCTTTTTTCTGTTTACTGTTTGTTTGGTAGATTTTTCTCCATCTTTTTACTTTGAGCCTATGGACATCATTGCATATAAGATGGGTCTTCTGAAGACAGCATAATGCTGAGTCTTGCTTCCTTATCCAACATGAACATACACTTTTCAAAGAAGATATACAAGAGGCCAACAATCATATGAAAAAATGCTCAACACCATTAATCATTACAGAAATGCAAATCAAAATCACGATGAGATACCATGTCACACCAGTCAGAATGGCTATTACTAAAAAGTGAAAAAATAATAAATGCTGGCAAGATTGCAGAGAAAAGAGAATGCCTATACACTGCTGGTGGGAATATAAATTAGTTGAGCCATTATGGAAAGCCGTTTCATGATTTCTCAAATAACTCAAAGCAGAATTACCATTCAACCCAGTAATCCCATTATTGGGTATATGCCCAAAGGAATATAGATCATTCTACCATAAAGACACATGCACTCACTATTCACAGTAACAAAGACATGGAATCAACCTAGATGCCCATCAATGGTAGACTAAATTTTAAAAATGTGGTACATACACACCATGGAATACTATGCACGCATAAAGAAAATGAGATTATATCCTTTGCAGCAACATGGATGGAGCTGGAGACCATTATCCTAAGTAAACTAACACAGGAACAGAAAATCAAATTGTGCATATTCTCACTTATAAGTGAAAGCTAAAACACTGAGTGCATACGGACACAAAGAAGGGAACAAGAGATATCAGGGCCTATTTGAGGATAGAGGGATGGAGAAGGGTAAGGACCAAAAACTACCTATCAGAGAGTATGCTTATTACCTGGGTAGTGACATAATCTGTACACCAAATCCCCGTGACACACAATTTACCTATATAACCTGAACATGTAACCCTGAACATAAAATAAAGGTTTTTTTTAAAAGATATTCTCCACTTGCTGGTGTTTTTAATTAACTGACAATTTCTCTGTTCATTTAAACAATTTTTCCAAAGCAAACCTGCAACTTTGGCTTGGGTCTTAATATAATACATGAAATTTTCCTTTTTTATGAGCTAGACTCTCCTAGAAAAAATAGTGACATAAACAATTTATAATTAAGTTTAGAAGAAAAATTCAAGTGTATTATATTAAATAAGTGTCAATTGATAGTAGGGATCTAGCAATAGCCACAACCTGGCATTGCAGACATTAATGGCAATGAAGAAAATTTTGTATATGTTCCAAAAATTGATTGAAAATGGTATCAGTTGAGGTTTAAAATTCCTCAAGAAAATCAAGTACATGTTTTTAACCTTCCTAAACTTCACAATCTCCAGAGCTTATGTTCTAGGGGTCACCTTGGATACTAGTTTGGTTAAGCTAAACAACCTAGCTGTGAAAACATTTGCCTTAATAAAGACTTCACTTTTAAATAAGGCGCGAATTTAATTAGAAAATGAAGAAAGCTGATGCTAAAATAGATTACACTAATTTAAGACTAAGAAAATGTCAGGTTTCCCAAACCTCAAGGTATGAAACTGACAGACTCAAAATGTTTTGCTAAAATAAATATAATTTTAATCTTGAGTACCCAGGCAATTTCAACTTTTCCAAAGCAGAACACCAGACGTTCTTGCCTGACCCTGGTCTGTTGTAAAATTCCAGAGATACCCTCCCATCATCCTGTGACAGTAGCTCATCCTGACACGTAAATATCTCATACATAATTTATTCCATTCCTTGGAGCAATGATTTGAATAAAAGCAAAGCAGTTTTTCTGCTGTCTTTACTGTAAATGCTAATCTAATAATATCAAACAGAGTATCTAGCCAGACTGCCTGGGTTTGAGTCTGAGTCTGCCACTTATGAACTGTGATCTTGTACAAGGTATTGAATCTCTTTGTGCCTTGTTTTCCCATCTATAAAATGGAGCAATGACATTACTTAGAGCTTTGGTCACATTATGTGCCAAATCAATTTGCCAAAGGAAAATGAATCCTACCTGCCTAGATGAACAGAGTTTCATCTTGCTCCAGAATCTAATTCTTGGTCAAGAAACTACAGAGGTGCTTACTTATATCCGAAGGGTCAGCCTTAGGACTTCTTAGCTACAATGCAGATAGTATTTCTTGAGATGAAAGGACTCTACCAGCACTATTCATAAGCTGGCAGTTACATAAACAAATGCCCCCAGTGCTGCTGCTATGGCTGCTGTCACTTCTGCCATGACCCCAGGAAGTTTCTAGAAGTGAGTGTGGTCACTGCTCATGATCTGCCTGTGTACTGTTTAATATTACCATGCTCTGGCCTAGAAGAAGGGAATCCACCTTTCGTCTCCCTCCCTCTGCCCCAACAACTGTGAGCTTATCATTAGAGTTCAAGAACCCTAAAAGCTGGTCAATCACTAATTTTAAATTATCAAATTGTCTATTTTGGTATTTTCCTTGGAAGTTTTTTCAGTAAATTATGGCCACAGGTTATCCTGGGTAAAATGCTTGCCCCAATTCCTTGGAATATCATCTGAGGCTAGGAATAGCCACGGTTGTGCATGGATGTGGCATCATGTGCAGATTGTAGAATACCACTGCAAAGCCCAATTTAGACTCCATGGGTGAGATCATTCTACCTTATATAATACATAAAAATGCTCAGGGTATACACACTTTGCAAAATGCTTTGAGGAAACATTGTTATGCAGCATGGTCTCCACTGAACAGTTTTGACAGAACAGGGCACTAAGAGCAGCTGTTGGCTGGGCGCGGTGGCTCATGCCTGTAATCCCAGCACTTTGGGAGGTCAAGGCGGGTGGATCGCCTGAGGTCAGGAGCTCGAGACTAGCCTGGCCAACATGGCAAAACCCCATCTATACGAAAGATACAAAAAATAGCCAGGCATGGTGGCATATGCCTATAATCCCAGCTACTCAGGAGGCTGAGGCAGGAGAATTGCTTGAACCTGGGAGGCGGAGGTTGCAGTGAGTCCAGATTGTACCACTGAGCTCCAGCCAGGGTGACAGAGCAAAACTACGTCTCAAAAAAAAAAAAAAAAAAAAAAAAAAAAAAAAAAAAAAAAAAAGCACCTGTTACAGGAAAATAAATAACGATAACAATTTAAATCCATCTCTTGGTAACTCAGATGACTGCATGTTCATGAAAAGCACCCTCTTCGATGGTCAGTATGATCTCTCTGAAGCAAATAAAATATTTCTTCAAATGTCTTTTATGTGTCCCATTAATTGTTTCAGTATGATTATAGGAGACAGAAGCAATGAGGTAATGTTCAGGAAAGCAGACACAAAGAGACAGGGGAAGTATTCACTGAGCAGGGCCACGTATGATGCAGAGGGAGGAACTGCAAAGAGCAAACTGGGACCTGAAGTGGGTTGAAGGAAACTTCTCACAAATTCTGTTATAGCTCAATAAAGAATATGTTTGAGATTTAATTAAAATGAAGCTCAAAAAGACTAATGCATGAATTTAGAATAATTCCAAACCCAACTAGAGAAAGCAGTAAGGGTTTCTACCCATGTACCACCTCTCAAGTGTCTTTTGTATTCTGTTCAAGGAATGCTTTTAATAAAAAACAGAATAAAATTAGAAATATTTTCTGATGAGTGATTTTTCCTAGTACCAATTTATGATGAACCTACATTTTTCTTACCAAAATTATGGATTTTTTTTACACATAATAGTTTGCCTTTTCAACACAGAGTTAGTAACCCTAATGAGAAGAAACCACAAGCACAGGATGAGCTCACTGCTAACAGCAACCCCTAGGTGACACCTGCAGGACAGTGTGTCCATAGGGGCTGAGCTACTGTGCTATAACATGCTGAGACCATCAGCGCTGGGGCAGCAAGGCCAGGGATGGCAGAAGTTCATCTGGGCTCCTCGGAGGGCAGCCTGAGGTATGCTGTGGGCCACACAGGTAGGGAACCCCAAGATGGCCACTCCTGCCACTTTGCCCAGGTGGGATGCAACAGCCACCTCCCAGGTGCCTAGTGCCCATTATAGACAAGTGTCCTATATTAGTTTCCTGTAGCTATTGTAACAAATTCCCCAAAACTTAGTGACTTAAAAGAAGAAAACAATTATTTTCTTGCAGTCCTAGAGTCCAGAAGTCTGAAATTCAGGTGTCAGCAGGGGTTACATTCCTTATGGAAGCTCTAGGAGAGGCTTTCTTTGTCTCTTCTAGTTTCTGGAGGCTTTTGGCATTCTTTGACTTGTGGCCTTGTGGCTGCATCACTCCAATCTCTGCCTCCAAGGCTATATCACCTCTTCCACTTCTGCTGAATCTGCTATTATGGACTCAATGTGTGTGCTCCCCATTCATATATGTTGAAACCCTAATCCCAATGTACTAGTATATGGAGATAGGGACTTTGGGATGAGTGGAGCCCTTATGAATGAGATTAGTGCCTTTAAAAGAAGAGGCCAGAAACCTACCTTGCTCTTTTTTCAGTCATGTGAGGAAACAACAAAAAGTTCTCAGCCTACAACCTGGAAGTGGGCTCACACCAGAATCTGACCATGGTGGCACCCTGATCTTAGACTTCCAACCTCCAGAACTGTGAGAAATAATTTCCAATCGTTTACAAGCCACCCAGACTATGATATTCTGCTATAATGCCCTGAAGTGTGTAAGCAGTCCTCCCCGTGCATTTCTTATAAATAACTTGTCGGTGGATTTAGAGCCACACAGATAATCCAGGATGATCTCCTCATCTCAAGATCCTTAATTTAATTATATCTGCAAAGTTCCTTTTTCCAAGTAAGATAATAGTCACAGATTCTGGTAACTAGGACATGGGCATATTTTGTGAGGGCCATTATTCAACTCACTACAGAGTCCATGAGACTGCCAAGGGAGCTGGTGTCCAAGATGTTCAATAGCTTAAAGTGAGCCTGGTAGGGGAAGGGAGGGGGGTGGGGAAGGAAGAAGCAGAAAGCTCAGGTGGGTGCTGGGAAAGAGGTAGCTCCAAGCAGTGACCCCCACATTCTAGCATCACAAATATTGAATATTTCTGTTTTCTCATCCAAGCTGGCTGCATAGTAGCTCCTCTAACACACAGACCTATCCCCAGATCAAACTGTCATTATTTCAAAATACTTGGCATTAAAAAAAATTATTGGATTCAAAGATCTATTCTTTTTAGCAAGGGAAATTCTAATTTTACAGTTGTTTTTGAAAAAAAGGCAGAAGCTGCTAAATTTTTCAAATACACTTTAACTGTTATAATATGTTAACGGTTTTAATTTTTATAACTTATGCAAAAAAGTGTCTTATCAATGAGGATTGTTAAGACCTTGCAGGAATCATCATTAATAAGACTTGACTAGGAGACTAGGAAGTGTTTAATCATTTCAGGCATGAAAATATGCCAAAGAAAAAAAGGTCAGGAAAGCATACTGAAGTCTCATTTTAAAAACTGCAAAGATTTGACTGTTTAAGTACTCAATCTTTTCATTAATATTTGTGTTTTTATCATAATGATATAGATAAAGTATATATGTTTTTTCAACAGGTCCCATGCAGATGCCTCCAAATCCCTTTTAGTTTACTCCAGTGTGAAAAAGTTAGAAAGAACTGTTTCATGAAATAAGCATGAAAAATGCTTTTTCTCTTTTCCTCTGATATTAAATTATATATTATATATAATAGCAGAGGAATATATAACATATATGTAATAGCAGAGGAAAAGAGTTTGTGTGTTACTACATATAGCATATA